>NW_026266149.1:15000-55350 GCF_025860055.1 Xyrauchen texanus
TGTGTGAGTGAGTGAGTGTGTTTGTGTGTGAGTGAGTGTGTTAGTGTGTGAGTGAGTGAGTGAGTGAGTGAGTGTGTTTGTGTGAGTGAGTGAGTGTGTTGGTGTGTGTGTGTGAGTGAGTGAGTGTGTGAGTGAGTGAGTGTGTTTGTGTGAGTGAGTGAGTGAGTGTGTTTGTGTGTGTGTGTGAGTGAGTGAGTGTGTGAGTGAGTGAGTGAGTGTGTTTGTGTGAGTGAGTGAGTGAGTGAGTGTGTTTGTGTGTGTGTGAGTGAGTGTGTTAGTGTGAGTGAGTGAGTGTGAGTGAGTGTGTGTGAGTGAGTGTGTCTGTGTGTGCGTAAGTGAGTGAGTGTTTTTGTTTGTGTGTGAGTGAGTGAGTGAGTGTGTTTGTGTGTGTTTTTGTGTGAGTGAGTGTGTTTGTGTGTGAGTGTGTGTTTGTGTGAGTGTGTTTGTGTGTGTGTTTGTGTGTATGTGTGTGAGTGAGTGTTTTTGTGTGTGAGTGAGTGTGTTTTTGTGTGAGTGAGAGTGTTTGTGTGTGTTTGTGAGTGAGTGAGTGAGTGTGTGTTTGTTTGTGTGAGTGAGTGTGTTTGTGTGTGTTTGTGAGTGAGTGAGTGTGTGTTTGTGAGTGAGTGAGTGTGTTTGTGTGTGTTTTTGTGTGAGTGAGTGAGTGTGTTTGTGTGTGTTTGTGAGTGAGTGAGTTAGTACGTGAGTGAGTGTGTTTGTGTGTGAGTGAGTGTGTGTGAGTGAGTGAGTGAGTGAGTGAGTGTGTTTTTGTGTGAGTGAGTGAGTGAGTGAGTGAGTGAGTTTGTGTGTGTGTGAGTGAGTGACTGTGTTTGTGTGTGAGTGAGTGTTTTTGTGTGAGCGTTTTTATGTGTGAGTGAGTGAGTGTGTGTGTGAGTGAGTGTGTTTTTGTGTGAGTGAGTGAGTGAGTGAGTGAGTGAGTTTGTGTGTGTGTGAGTGAGTGACTGTGTTTGTGTGTGAGTGAGTGTTTTTGTGTGAGCGTTTTTATGTGTGAGTGAGTGAGTGTGTGTGTGTTTGTGTGTGTGTGTGTGCGCAAGTGTGTGTATGTGTGTGCAAGTGTGAGTGTGTGTGTATGTGTGTGCAAGTGTGTGTGTGTGTATGTTTGTGCAAGTGTGTGTGTGTGTGTGTGTGCAAGTGTGTGTGTGTGTGTGTGTGTGTAAGTGTGTGTTTGTGCAATTGTGTGTGTGTGTGTGTGTGCGCGTCTGTGTAGACCTACATTTGCGTGGTCCTGCTGTAATCCTGAACTCTCCTCCATGATCCACACTATAAACACAAACACACACAAATGATGACATCACATTCAGCTCACCTGAAACTTACTTCAAAGTGATTTTATCTGAAATAACACACAGAGAATGTCTCTCTCTCTCTCTCTCTCTCTCTCTTTATTAATTTATATTTATTAGCTTTATTGGCATGTAAAAGTTCGATGGTTTTATAACCTCATTTTTTGAAACTTTCAGAAAAGACTCTAATAAATACACACAGGACTGTTATTTAGTTTTCCTGGAACTGAATGTGTTAACACTAACAACAAAACAAATATGTGATTAATCATGATTCAATATTTCAATCCACTGACAGTCTTACAACACATGAGGGGTGTGAGGGGTCCAGGAACTGAGTTTGACACCCCTGCAATACACACACACAACATCCCACCAACAACAAACTCAAGTGCTTTCACACTGCACTTAACCCTGGGTTATTGTCTTTTAACCCCGCTTTAACCTCCAGTAAAGTAACGTTTCACACTTGTAACTCTGAAAGGTGATTAGCAACACTTTTAATCCTTGGTTATGAAAGTTTTATTTGAATAGCAGTTTTGATATAGAATTGATTTTTACTGTCAAGGCAAGAAAACAGAATTAAGAGACTAAAAGACCTTTTCCCTGAATCACTGTCACTGTCCACTGTGTTCCCTATCCAATAAAAAGGGAAAGTCTTACCCAACCAAATACTGCAAAACCATTTCAACAATATTTTGGTTATATCAAGCAAGCAGCACCTTTTTTTGCCAATGTGTGAAGGGCTTGTAACACAACTTATAAAATGAGCCCTTCACAGACTTCCTAGTTTGCCTATTAAAGCCTGTAGACTGATTTTCAGGGAGTGGGTCGCTTTTGCTGGGAAAATCAAAAATATGTGACGTTTATGTGCGCTCCCGAGAGCCTCAGTGCTTCTCTTCCACTATTCAACAGTGACAACAAACTGCAACACTAGACAACATTATCTTAGAGATGAATCCAGCAAACGTCCCAGCACAACACCGACTCCAACACAAACTCTGAGTAAGCCAAAAAAACATTGATCTACTGAATCCCGTCTGGCTAAGCGGGAATGTGATCGTGGTCGAGTGAAAACTAGAGTGAAAATCGGCAGGGCATTTGATTCCTGGATGGACCTTCATTCGGTTTTGGGGATAAAAACTAACCCTGAATTGGTGTTTTTCTTATTGGACAGGTAAACTTACATAACTGCAAAGCATGTGACATATTGTGCCATAAGGATTGATCTGTGTCATTTTAGCTAAACTACAATAACACATGAAATGAATGCTAGACAATGTTCAAGATAATGCAAAAAGACACATTCATTAGTGTAACGTAACTTGGTTCTACAGAAAATATATATCATCTATTATTATAAAACAATAGTGCATCGATATATCAAAATGTCAGTTGTGATGAATCACATCAATACTGAATTGTGTCAATATATTTATAATGTACAGTCTATTTTATAAACAGCTACTGTCATCATCCACCACATTTAGCTAACAGCTATTGATAAAGCTGGCTAACTAGCTAACACCAACATCGGCTATCATATAAATGCAGTCAATGTATCATGCAAAGAAAAGTGATTATTCAAACTACAGTCTCACATAGTCAGACCGATATCCACACTTTGTTTTAGCCCTGTTCCAGCACTGGAGACTCAAATATAATATACAGTCTCAAAGTTTGTAGTAAAACAATCATAACTGTGTCATTTTAATTATGCTACCTCATCTATCAGCATGATGCCGGTGAATCACATTCAGTCTCTTTATGCGTTAGAGAGGGGTATAATCCCACGTTCAGGGATTAACACGTAACTCCCCAGTTCAACGCCTAGCGCATCTTTCCCAATAGTTAAGCACCACAGCTCCCCCATAGGGTTACTTACTCATTACATGACACATAGCTATATAAATAAATTGTCATAAATCATCAATACCGTTTGTCTGTACACTGTGTGTGTGTGTATGTGTGTGTTTGGTGGTTTTATTAGGTTATACACTAGTAGTTACTGAAGGTATTATGCTATAAATGTGGTTTATGAGGACATCTCTAGTGTCCTTGTAATTCAAACTTACATAATATTTAAAAAAAAACAATATCCCAAATGTTTCTGTTAGGTTTAGGGGATAGAATATATATATATATATATATATATATATATATATATATATATATATATATATATATATATATATATATATATATATATAAAATAAAAATCATTGTGTCTATGGAGAGTCCACATAATCATAGGAGTACCAGGACAGCTGAGAAGATCATTGGGGTCTCTCTTCCCTCCATCAAAGGCATTTACAAAAAACACTGTATCCGCAAAGCAACCAGCATTGTGGACGACCCCACACACCCCTCACACAAACTCTTTACCCTCCTGCCGACTGGCAAGAGGTACCGAAGCATTCGGGCCCTCACAGCCAGACTGTGTAACAGCTTCTTCCCCAACCCATCAGACTCCTCAATACTCAGAGACTGGTTTGACACACACACACACGTGTCCTGAGTTGCACTTTAATTACTGTCACTTTATAACTGTCTGCTACCCCAATAACTGCTATGTGCATAGAACACTATCTCATAGTATGTTATGTTTACGTTTTTAGAATCTGTCATCTTTTTGAACTACTGTGTACTGGTTGACGCTGCACTGTCCATTGTCCTGTTCATTGTCAGAAATTTGTTGTACTGTCCCGTACTTTTTGCATATGTTTGCACGTGCACTTTATATAGGTATATATATATATAGGTATTTTATTTCGTTGTGTAGTTTCATGTGGTCCTGTGTTGGTCCTTTGTTGATTTTATGTAGCACCATGGTCCTGGAGGAACGTTGTCTCGTTTTGCTGTGTACTGTCCTAACTGTATATGGTTGAAACGACAATAAAAACCACTTGACTTGACCAATGTTTGTGACTGTGTGTGTTTACAGGCGTAATATATGTACGTCTCTGATGTCTGTTTTAGATCTTTTCATCTGGAAAGCAACATCTACTAAACATCTTAAATAACAGATTAACATTCTAGATCATAAATGTCTCAAAGACATCTGCTGAATGTCTTACTGACATTCAAGACAATATTTGTCATTTTATAGACATATTGCAGATGAGCAAACAATGTAAAATAGATGTTGTTAAGATGTAAACACACATCAAATAGACGTCTGGTTGATGTACGTGTGCTATCAGGGATGACTCAAGATGGCGCAGAGTATGGCTGCTGCGTTGCGAGCTCCGATACAACACTGCGGTTTATTGTTTGTTTTGTTTACAGTTCTTTGTTTTTGTCTTGGATGTTGTCTGCCTTATTGTTTACGACAGACAAACGCTTTTGGACATTGGTTCTACAATTACACATCGAAAACCGGACTTCCAATTCCTCAACACCGACCCGCTGTTTACAAACACGCCAGCGGAGCCCTTTGTCTGGGCTGCTCGGCCGTGGAAGCGCAGAAGGAAAAGGGGAAAAGAGTCGACGTTCTCATCAGAGTAAGGCGTCGTGCAAATCGACCCCGCTACCCAGTATACTACTGGCAAATGTTCAGTCTCTGGACAACAATCTCTGCGAGCTGAGAGCGCGGATCTCTTTCCAACGAGAGACGAGAGATTGCTGTATTGTCTGCCTTACAGAAACCTGGCTGGCTTCGGAGATTCCAGACTCGGCCATCGAAATCACTGGCTTTTCCGTGCACCGAGCAGACAGAGCGAAAGACCTCTCTGGTAAAAGCAGAGGTGGTGGTGTATGTTTTATGATAAACAAATCATGGTGTGATCAGAGGAACGTACATTTTGTCAAGTCTTTCTGCTCTCCTGACCTGGACTATCTCATGCTTCTGTGTCGACCATTCTGGCTACTGAGGGAATTCACAGTGGTCATCATCACAGCTGTGTACATCCCCCCACAAGCCGACACAGACCGGGCACTCAGGGAACTGTATGGGAGTATAAGTGAGCAGGAAACCGCACACCCTGAGGCTGCCGGGGACTTCAACAAAGCTAATTTTAAAACAATAGCACCAAAATACCACCAACACATAAACTTCAACACACGAGGGGACCGGGTTTTAGATCACTGTTACTCTCCTTTCCGGTATGGCTACAAATCCCTCCCCCGCCCCCCATTTGGCAAATCGGACCACTCTTCCATTCTGCTTCTGCCCGCTTACAGGCAGAAACTGAAACGGGAAGCACCCACCCTCAGAATGATCCAGTGCTGGTCGGACCAGTCAGACTCTGCGCTACAAGACTGTTTTGATCACGCGGACTGGGAAATGTTCTGGTCCGCCTCTGATGACGACATCGAGGTTTAAGCTGACAGCGTAGCGTGTTTCATCAGGAAGTGCGTGGGGATGTTGTTCCAACCAAAACAATACGGACATACCCCAACCAGAAACCATGGGTTAACTGGCGATGTTCAGCGGCACTCAATCGCGGACCTCCGCTTTAATTCTTCTAACACGGAGGAGCGTAAACAAGCCAGTTATGCCCTTCGTAACACTATCAGTGAAGCCAAACGCCAGTACAGGCACAAACTTGAAGGTCAGTTCAACACCACTGACTCTAGAAGTATGTGGCAGGGAATTAACATCATCACGGACTACAAACGGAATAAAGATTCCGCCGTGAACACCGCTGCATCTCTCCCAGACGAATTTAATACATTTTATGCTCGTTTCGAGGACAATAACACCGCCCTCGCGGAGAGAGCACTCGCGGCTGACGCTTCAGAGGTTGGTTCACTCTCCGTCTCTGTTGCGGATGTAACCCGATCCTTCCGATGGGTGAACATCCGTAAAGCTGCGAGTCCAGATGGCATTCGGGCAGCGTCATCAGAGCGTGCGCGAATCAACTGGCTGGTGTTTTTACGGACATTTTCAATCTGTCCCTCTCCTGTCTGTAGTCCCCACATGCTTCAAAACATCAACCATTGTGCCTGTACCGAAGCAAGCCACAATCACTAGCTTAAATGACTGCCGTCCTGTTGCTCTGACTCCCATCATCAGCAAATGCTTTGAGAGGTTAATCAGAGATTACATCTGCTCTGTTCTGCCCACCTCTTTGGACCATTGCAGTTTGCCTACCGCAACAACCGCTCCACTGATGATGCCATTGCATCTACACTACACACTGCTCTCTCCCACCTGGAAAAAAGGAACACATATGTGAGAATGCTGTTTGTAGACTACAGCTCAGCATTCAACACCATAGTTAATAAGGGCTTAAACAGTTCACTATGCAGCTGGATCCTGGATTTCCTGTCAGGCAGACGTCAGGTGGTTAGAATGGGTAGCAACATCTCCTCATCACTGACCCTCAACACTGGAGCCCCGCAGGGCTGTGTTCTCAGCCCACTCCTGTATTCACTATACACACATGTCTGTGTGGCAACACATAGCTCCAATGCCATCATTAAGTTTAGAGAGAGTCAGCAGTTTCAAGTTCCTTGGTGTCCACATTACTGAGGAACTCACATGGTCCGTCCACAAGGAGGCCGTTGTGAAGAAGGCTCACCAGCGCTCTTCTTCCTGAGGCGGCTGAGGAAGTTTGGAATGAACCACCACATCCTCACACGGTTCTACACTAGTACTGTAGAGAGCATCCTGACTGGCTGCATCACCACCTGGTATGGCAATAGCACCGCCCACAACTGCAAAGTCCTGCAAAGGGTGGTGCTGAACTGCCAGAAACATCATCGGAGGTGAGCTTCCCTCCCTCCAGGACATATATACAAGGCGGTGTGTGAAAAAAGCTTGGAGGATCATCAGAAACTCCAGCCACCCGAGTCATGGTCTGTTCTCACTGCTACCATCAGGCAGGCGGTATCGCAGCATCGGGACCCGTACCAGCCGACTACATGACAGCTTCTTCCCCCAAGCAGTCAGACTGTTGATCAATTGATCTACCGTATCAGGATCAATAATTAGCACTGCACTTTATTCATCTATAATCTCACACTGGACTGTCAACATATTCTCCTCAATACAACTACTTATATATATATATTTCATATCCTCTTTACTTATTGTATATTGTGTATTCTATATTGAGTGTATTGTCTACTGTACGGTGTATTGTCTACTGTACATTGTATATAATTATTGTGTTGTGTAAGTATGTGTACAATTGATATGTAAATTGTGTTGTGTAAGTATGTTGTTTACTGTAATTGGTATATGTCTCAGTCACTGTCATGACTGCTATGTTGCTCGGACCTTCACACAAGACTTTCACCTACTGTTGCAATTGTGTACATGGTAGTGTGACAATAAAGTGATTTGATTTGATTTGAGTTTGTAAAGTATAAACATCATTATGTTTATGGAGAGTCCTCATTATGATAGGAGTACCAACATATATGTGTGTGTGTGTGTGTGAGACAAACACATTTTCACGTAATGTAAACAAAGATGGCTGGACTTGAATGATTGCATTTCCCTGATGTGTTAACTGCATATAGGTGAGCTGTTGTCCGTTATGGTGATGTTATGCGACAATTCGTTTCGAAAATGATGAATTACTTATGTATTACAATTTGACTGTCTGTTTCAATGAGCGTACTGTGTGCTTGAAAAGACTATTGAGTTGCTGTTTGAGTTACTTGTGATTGACAACAGAATGATCACCTAATGTAAACAGACATGGCTGCGAGGCTCAGTGATCCCAATTTTGTGTTGACTGTTTGTATATGATCTGTAAACTTGTATAGTAGTATTTTGTGAACATTTGAATTACTATGTAATAAAATAATTATACCATGTGCTTGAAAAGACTGTATGAGTATCAGTTTGTGTGAATATGAATTACAGGCACTTCGGCAGTGCAGTTTAGTGTTGGTATGAAAACCGATTTGAATCGGTCATAAACCATCACAAATATGCACCAGTAAGTGTGAAAGGGTTAAGTGACAGATGCTTAAAGATTGTTCTTTTGAATTGTTTTCCTAAAATGAGTAAAAAATAATATTCTATATAAAATGTAATGATTACAAAAATGTCTTCATTCTAATGAAACACTAAAAATATATGTCTTCTGTGTATTTGTTAAGGACTGAAATTTTTTAAAAGGAATAAATACAAGTGCTGTTTCAGTGAATTCACTAACCATTCAATAAATTCAAGACCAATTAGGGCCTGGGTTTTAGGGGTTAATATGGGTATAAACAGGGTTTTACAGCTCAACATACTTAAGTTTGTCCAGTGTGCAGTTTGGATCGTTGAGTCTTTCAGAGAGCAGCCTGACTCCTGATTCTCCTGGGTGATTGTAGCTCAGATCCAGCTCTTTCAGGCGTGAGAGATTTGATCTCAGAGCTGATGCCACAGAACAACAGCCTTCCTCTGTCACCATACAGCCAGATAATCTACAAACACACATAATAACAGTCAGATAATCTAAAAACGTGCATATAACCAGTCAAATAATCTACAAATGCACATTTCAAAATCAGCATTTACCAGCAGCCATATTAACCTGTAGCTCAAGACTGGTTGCCACTGAAGCTAAGCAAGGTTGAGCCTGGTCAATACCTGGATGGGAGACCTCCTGGGGAAGACTAAGTTTGTGACTGAACGAGATATTAGGGAGGCCAGAAGGGGGTGCTCACCCTGTGGTCTGTGTGGTCTTAATGCCCCAGTATAGTGAAGGGGACATTATACTGGAAAAAGACACTGTCCTTTGGATGAGATGTTAAAATCAGGTCCTGACTCTCTGTGGTTATTAAAAACATCCTAGAGCACTTCTCATAAAAAGTAGGGGTATAACCCTAGTGTCCTGGCTAAATTCCCCCCATTGGCCCTTCTCACTCATGGCCTCCTAATAATCCCTAGCCACTCATTGGCTCTATAACTCTCTCCTCTTCACCAATAGCTGGTGTGGGGTGAGCATACTGGTGCACTCTATCTGCCGTCGCATCATCCAGGTGGATGCTGCACACTAGTGGTGGTTGAGGAGAGTCCCCTGTTCACTGTGTAAAGCGCTTTGATTATAGTGTCAGAAAAGCACTATGTAAATTAATGTTCATTCAACAGTCAGATAATCTAAAAACACAGACATCAACAGTAAGAAAATCCAAACACACACATAAAAAGTCAGATAAACTACATTTACATTTAGTCATTAAGCAGGCCATTTTATCCAAAGTGACTTACAAATGAAGAACGTAAACACTTTGTCATATAAAAGTAAACTGTATCTGCAGGATCACACTGCCAAGTTCTAAGTGTTGCTATACTAGTACAGAAACTAGCACAGAAGAAAGAGACAGATAATGATTTTTTCTTGAATGTTGAAATGGTTTCAGCAGAACGGCAGGTGGTTGAAAGCTCATTCCACCACCGGGGACAGAGAAAGCGAATGAATGTGAAGTGCCTGCGTTGTGATGGGACCACCAGGTGTAAGAGGGTGCTGTGCCACTGGGTCTCTTGAAAGCCAAACTCAAAGCTTTGAATTTGATGCATAGCCAGTGGAGTAAGAGCAAGAGGGGTATGATGTGAGGCCTCTTTGGTGGGTTGAAAAACAGGCGTGCCACGCATTCAGGACCATCTGCAGTGGCTTGATAGCACTAGCTGGAAGGCTGGCCAACAGAGCACTGCAGAAGTCCAATCTTGAAATAACCAGAGCTTGGACCAGGGACTGCACAGCATATTCAGACAGGAAAGGTCTGATTTTTCTGATGTAATAAAGCACAAACCTGCAAGACCAGGCAGTTGATGAGATGCGAGTACTAAAATGTAGCCGTTCATCAATTACTACTCTCAGGTTTGAGCTGTCCTGATAGGTCTCACAGTAGTGGAGCACAGATGAACAGTAACAGATGGGTTTGCTAGGATCACAAGTTCCATCAACGAGTTTGGTCTTGGGCAGGTTGAGATAAAGGTGGTGTTCCTTCATTCAGGCAGAGATCTCCAAAAGGCAGGCAGAGATATGTTACACCCTCCCCAGCCTAGGGTTGGAAAAGTGCAACAAGGAGAGATTTTATAATTCCCTTCTACTGCCTTGGCAATAAACACAAATAAGCAACACATTTCATCCGGACTCCTTGTTACGCAGAAACAGGAGAAAAAAGGTTAAATAGAAAATAAATATTACCCACCTCCCTATGGCTTCCATAAAATGATAAACAAAGCAAGTAAATGAAAAATGTAACAATAAAAATCAAAAAATGAGAGTCTATGCAATGCTCATAAAGTGTACTCTGTTTAGTGTTGTGAGCAAAGTATTAAGAATGTACACAATCTGGGGCAGGAGAAAGGAACACCTCTCAGAGACAGTCTACAAACAGTCTGCCTCTCATTGTCTCTCTCTTTATGTGTTGGTTCCACCCAGAATTTATCCTCTTGTCAGCCAATCCTAACAGGGAACTGATTGATAGTCATCATATCTGACACCTGGTGGCATTTTAACCTGTCATAAAAGGCAGATGGAAAACAAAACGAAAAAGAAAAAAAACAACACACACACAGGGAGACAACATATAGAGATACGCCCAAGGATGTAACAGATAGGAGTTGAGACAGTTGAATCATCAGGTTGGAGCGATATGTATAGGTGTGTAAGCTTGGTTTTCTGTCTTTGAAAGAATTTGTTTATAACTATCTTTTATCCATAATGTGCAGAAAAGGGAAACAATCATACAAACTTTAAAAAAGTAGCTAAAAATTTTAAAATACTCATAATTCCATGCAAATATCAACCATAACATGGACATAAAAATCAAGTATTTACCAAAGGAACAAAACTATTTTGAAAATATTAATTTAGGTTTATATTTGACTTTACTGAAGATCATAATGATTGTTTTGGTATATCAGAACTAAAACAACATTTTCAAACAACATTATTTCATGCTTTCAAAAGTGGAATAAAAAGAATCTTCATTTTCATTTTGTTAGTCATTTGTTCTGCATTAGGTATTGATTAGTTTTGCATGAATTATGAAACTTTTTCAGTAGTTCCTGGGAAGCATTAAAAAATAGTAGTTATTCAATAGTTAATAGTGAACTACCACTTTCATCTGTGAGCTATTACTTTCTAATTCATTAATCAGAGCTTCTTGTTAGTTAATAGTAGTTACTAGATTGTTAATATTGTGTTACTCATTTGTTCCTGTGCAGTTATTCATTAACGAAGGAACCTTATTCTAAAGTGTTACCGAGTTTTCTAAAGAGCTGGACAAAAATTAATGTTATGATAATTTTGAACTGTGATGTCACAATCAGAATAACTTGATTCACTTGAGAGGAAACAGACTCAGCAGAGGGAGCCCATCCACAAGTACACAGTAGTTGGCGATCGTTACATCGCCAAGGCCGATAAATCCGATGATATTCTGACATATTTAATTATCGGCGTTGGCGATAAATTTCGCCATTTGGATGAATATTTCCCCTAATGAATCTGCAAACACAAACCTCAGTATTTCCAGTGTACAGTGAGGACTCTTCAGTGCATCAGAGAGCAGCTTCACTCCTGAATCCTGCAGATCATTGTTACTCATGTCCAGCTCTCTAAGGGATTTTGATGATTGTAGAACTGAAGACAAACTTTCACAGCACTGATCAGTGAATCTACAAGCTGCAAATCTAAAACAAATAAAGAAAGAATGATAAAAAGCAGTTTCATAAAGAAATGGTAATAACAGAGTGAATGCTCTACAGTTTGATATGAAGGGTTGTGACAGTCACTGAGCATTTATTGTTTCATTGTCACAGCTATGAACCACAATATATTCATATTGTATATTCCAATGTACTAATAAATCTGCAAACACAAACCTCAGTATTTCCAGTGTACAGTGAGGACTATTTAGTGCATCAGAGAGCAGCTTCACTCCTGAATCCTGCAGGTCATTATTACTCAGATCCAGCTCTCTCAGACTTGAGGAGTTTGAGCTGAGGACTGAGGCCAGTGCTGAACAACTTTGGTCTGTCAGATCGCAGCCCATCAAACTAAGAAAAATGACAAGATAACAGTGTGTTAATCTATATGTTTTAGTGAAGGCTTCAGAGCACAGCTGTTGGGTACAAAGAAAAAATATATGGCCACTGTGTTTGATTGCTCTTAGTCGTTTGCAAATTTTTTGAAGCTCTACTACTGTCAAGACCCAGTCTGGACTGCCCAACTTGTTTTGTTCTGGAGTTCTGTCTGTTTTGGTCCATGTGTGCATTTGTTTTGAGCACATGTCTTTGTTTGTGTTTGTGTCAACCATGTGCTCTACTCTGCCTCCTCATTCCACCTTGCCACACTTCATCATCTGATCCTTGTTGTGTTGATTGTCATCACTTGCTCCTCATGTGCTCTCCCTCTACATACTTTGCCTTCTACCTTCTTGTGTCTGTTAGATTGTTTTGTGAGCTTGGTTAGTCAGTCATTCCTTGTCTGTTTCTCCATTTGGTGTTTTGTTTATTTTCTTAGTTTCAAATGGGTCCTATTAATTTTACTGTGAGAGTTTTTGGTTTGTATTTTATTTTATTTTTTTCATGAAAGCTCTTTGTTTAGCATCCCAGCACTTGGGTCCAAATTCCTGCAAAATATCCTGATGTCTAAGAATTTTTGTCTCGAAAACATATTTGAACTTCCCCAAAACAACTCTAATGTATGATGGAAGTGAAGTTAGGTCAATTAAGCAGTTTATTAAAGTTATATATTAACAGCATAATACTTAAACTGTTTATCACACAGTTATAGCCTGTTCAGTGTTATGTTAACATTTTAATTTGTGCAAATCCTGATTAATCCTGTCTTACAATTCATTCTAATAAAAGAAAATTAAACATACATGATTTATACATAAGCCATGGGGTTCGAACCAGAGACCCTCTGATTAACAGCCCTGTGCTTTAGCCACTACGCCACCACCACTCCATACATCCAAGTATGCAAGGGGATACAATTTTGTATCCCCTTGTATAGTATAAAATATTTGTATAGTATAAAAGCAGCGCAGTATTTGTATAGTATAAAAGCAGCGCACTCCTGAGGCGGGAATTAGGCAAATGTGCCACATAGTGACGTAGCTATTTCACAGAAGTAATGGCTGGACTGCAAACCATGTCTTTCAGGCAGTTCAGGAGCAGTGTTTTCTGTGCAAGAGAACACCCTTTGGGGTGGAATTTGTGCTTTGTAACTTCGCAGACCTTTTACATGCACAAACAGCTATATTACACACTAATGGAAAGGTAATGTCCCAATAAGTATAATAGGGCCTCTTTAAGCATAATCTAGACACTAATCAGATAATTTACTGTTTTAACAATGTAAACAAAAAATTATGTCACTGTGACATCATCATACGTAACAACTTGCTACAAAAAAAAAGGCAATTGTTTAGCTGTTTTAAATGGCAGCAAATGTAGGTGCATCTCTTTCACAATGTGGCCCAGTTTTTCAGGAAACCGTGTAAAACACTTGGCATTAAGCTGAGAAGTCAATTTACTCTATCAATCTTTTAAAGAGAAAATAAGGCTTTGACATCATGTATTTATACTTAGCTTATAATGACATGAGAGATTTCAGAAGACATGACAACATTTCTGGTAAGTGAACACAGCGATCAACGATGCTCTCTGGTTTTTATGGTGCATTTAGAGAATTTTTAGGGAGAGAATGTTTCAGTGCACTGGAATGATTTTGCGATTGGGTCATCCCTAAAAATGGCTGACTCCCTGAACAATGCTTTGATTAGTGAACAAGAGAGCTGATTGAGATACACCTAATTAATATTTATTGAGTGCGTTCAACTTCAACTGCAGCTTGCCTTATCGATCTGCAAGATTTACCAATTGTAGTAGCGGGAGGAGATGAAAACGGAGCCGACAAGCCGGACACATTCTGCTTCACGACATGTGCTGAACCCACATTAGTCACAGAAGATCCCATGATGATTGCTTTGTTTATTACAGATGAAGTGGTAATCAGAACTCAGGTTTGAAATATAAATATTGATTTGAAAAGGTCAAATTATTTTGATACCAATAAAGGAGTCCATATTTTTAGTAATTTGGAATTGTTTTTATGAATAAACATGATATTACTATGATAAACATATTATAATATGAGATAAATAATGTGCTGTTATAAAAACATTAATTAGTGAGAGTTTATTGGAACTGGAGATTTCATAATAAACACCTTGTTAATTGCATACCATCATACTACTCTTAATTCTTTCTCAGACTGACATAGCTGAAGTAGTAAAAGTAGTATGTGTCGTATCCCATGAAACACACGTCACCATTGTCATCTGTGATTCTGGCCAATCATGAATAAGCTGTGACATCATCAGAGCTCTTGCAGCCACTCTGGACAAGCTGCATTGGCTGTGCCAGCCGGCTGTTCTTTAATTGCTCTCGCGGTTCTTTAATGGCATACATCACGGTGACGCGGCACTGTCGCCATCTTAAGTCACACAACATTTCTAACTGACATGCACTGCTTCAAGTTAAACTTTGATTGGATCTGATCACACAGCGCTGCATGAAGTTAAACATCTATTGATTACACTTAGATGAAAACATTACCTACAGATGATAACACAATATTTACCACCAAATTCTCTTTTCCTCCATGTACAATCTTCTAATTTAACAATAATGTCACCTTAGTAAATCAGTCAACAAAGATAAACACTTGACATAAAGCCGTCTAAACTAATAATTCATTACCAATCTAAATAAATGTTGATCGCTATATTATTCTCATCTTAATGTAATTTTATATATTATAGTATAACATAATTTAATATTGTTTTTAGTAAAATCCATTAAAGGATTATCAAAACAGAAACAGAAAAACTGTGTAAAATAAACATTGCAGGAATAAAGGAAGCTAATATGACAAATAAATTAATAAAGTAAAAAACAATCAAACCCTTAAAATAATAGTAATAATTATTCAGTATTATATTTTAATAATAAACTTGACTGAGTCCCCCCGATAATAATTCAGTATTGTATCATATTTAACTGGGTTTTTGCACATCATGTTCATTAAAGAAATATTTTAGTAAAAATATATTGTGGCAGGGCGGAGGGCGGGGCCGGGTCGTGATCATACACACCCGGTCCCGTATTAGGCTAATCAAGCCTCTGAGGTTTAAAGGTCGACTGCAGAGGATCGTGCGGGAGAGAGAGATCGTTTACGGACCTGTCCGTCATGTGTGTGTTTATGTTGTCTTTTAAGTTTATCATTAAACTATTATTTATATTGAAAAGCCGGTTCTCGTCTCCTCCTTTCCATTGATACCTTTACATATATGCAGGTAAATTATGATTTATTTATGAGGCGGATGTGTATTATTGTATGTGGAAGCATAAATAAAAATGATAAAGTATGAGTATGAAGTAAATAAAGTATTGTTTTTTATTTATTTAGTGTAAAACTGTAGAAAACATGCTTTTGTTATTTTAAATGAGATTTTTTTTACTTTGCATTAAACATTTTGAATCTATTTGGCTACAATGTCTGTTTAAAATGAAGGTAAAACTATTAAAAGTAACATATGAAACCAAACAAACATCAAAATAGTATAAAGGGTTGTTTTTAATCTAACAAAGTACATTAAAATCTAACCTCTGCTATTTAATTTCAATAAAGTGAGATTAAAACACTAAATTACTCACTCAGCTTTTCTGGATGCTTTGATCACCGGCAGCAGCCTCAGAAGACATTCATATGATGGATCATATTTCCTCAGATTAAACTGATCCAGCTCCTCTTCTGAGTTCAGCAACACAAACACCAGAGCTGACCACTGAGCAGGAGAGAGACTGACTCCAGAAAGACGATTGATATCTCTTCTGTTCACGTATGTTTGTACTTCCTGCACTAGAGAATGATTATTGAGTTCATTCAGACAGTGGAACAGATTGATGGATTTCTCTGGAGAGGGATTCTCCCTGATCTTCATCTTAATGTACTTAACTATTTCCTGTTTGCTGTCAGAGCTGCTTCCTCTCTGTCTCAGTAGGTCTAGTAAGATTGTCTGATTGGACTTCAGTGAGAGACCCAGAAGGAATCGAAGGAAAAGGTCCAGGTGTCCGTTCTCACTCTGTAAAGATTTGTCCACTTCACTCTTCAGGAAATCAATCATAGATGACTTAAACATACTGAAGAGACCTGATTTCTGTTGAGAAAAGGAAAGAATAGCATATAAAGCAGCTGAGAAACTCCTGAAAGCTCAGATGCACAAAGCTGAACACCTTCCCCAGGTGCAGTCCAAACTCCTCTCTGAAGATTTGGGTACAAACTCCTGAGTACACTGACGCTTCTGTGACATCAATGCCACACTCTCTCAGGTCCTCCTCATAGAAGATCAGGTTCCCTTTTTCCAGCTGTTGAAAAGCCAGTTTTCCCAAAGACAGAATCCTCTTTCTAGCCTGCTGAAGATCCACCTCACATTTCCCATCATACTTCTGGCTCTTCAGTTTGCTCTGAAAGATCAGGAAGTGTGTGAACATTTGAGTGAGAGTCTTGGGGATCTCTGCACTCTCTGCTTCACTCAACAGTCTCTGGAGAACAGTGGCTGAAATCCAACAGAAGACTGGTATGTGACACATGATGTACAGGCTTCTTGATGATTTCATGTGTGTGATGATTCTGTTGGCCAGACGCTCATCTTTTATTCTCTTCCTGAAATACTCGCCCTTCTGAGGGTCATTGAAGCCTCAGTACATCTGTGAGCTGGTCAACACACTCAGGAGGAATCTGATTGGCTGCTGCTGGTCGAGAGGTGATCCAGAGCAGAGCAGAAGGAAGCAGATTCCCTTGATGAGGTTGGTCAGCAGCACATCCACTGAGGCCGATTCTGTCACATCAGACAAAATATCATTGTTCTGGAAATCTAGAGGAAGTCGACACTCATCCAGACCATCAAAAATGAAAATGACTTTGTAGTCATCAAGGAATGTTGATCTCAGTTCTTTTGTATCTGTGAAAAACTGATGAAGAAGATCCATAAGACTGATATTTTTGTGCTTCATCAGATTGAGCTCTCTGAAAGGAAGTGGAAATATGAAGTGAACATCCTGATTTGCTTTTCCTTCAGTCCAGTCCACAATGAACTTCTGCACAGAGACAGTTTTCCCAATTCCAGCAACTCCGTTAGTCAGCACAGTTCTGATGGCTTTGTCTTGTCCAGGTAAGGCTTTAAAGATGTCATTGCATTTGACTGGTGTTTCCTGTGTCTCTGCTCTCCTGGATGCTGTCTCAATCTGTCTCACCTCATGTTCATTATTGATCTCTGCACTCCCTCCCTCTGTGATGTACAGCTCTGTGTAGATCTCATTCACAAGTGTTGAGCTGCTTTGATTTGACATTCCTTCAGTAATTCTCTGGAATTTCTCTTTTAGTTTTGTTTTGAGTTTTTGTTGATGCACAGAAATCAGTTCTGATGTAAAGAGGAAAAGAAATGGGAATTATAATTGATGTAGATGTTTAATGGTCATTAGACATTAAGTTTATTTTCTTTCACTAATATTGAGTGAATCCAGACACTGTGTGTTTCCTCTGAAGGTGACGTGATGTAATAGTGACGTGAGTGCGAGCTCTTACTGGTTTGAAGTGTGTTAGCTGAGGTCTGTCTGCTTCATCTTCTTCAGGACGTGCAGTGTGATCTTCAGAAACCCATCTCTGACTCTGCTCTGACCTTCATCATCCTCCTCCTCTCTCTCAGAGCATGCTGGGGAATCTGAGATCAGTAGTCTCTTGATACTCTTCAGCTCTTTCTTCATCAGAGAGATGATTTTGTGCTCAAGTTCCTGAAATCAGTGAACATTCAAACAACAAACTTCATTCAGTAACAGACAAGAACTGAAGGATCAGTGGACAAGAATCACCACTCATTTTATTTGTGCTTTAGTTGTCTTGAATTCATCAGTGTGTGTGTGTGTGTGTGTGTGTGTGTGAGCGTGTATTTATCACTTTATGGGGACCAAATGTTCCCATAAGTATAGTAAAACCTGAAATGTTTGACCTTGTGGGGACATTTTGTTGGTCCCCATGAGGAAAACAGCTTATAAATCATACTAAATTATGTTTTTTGAAAATGTAAAAATGCAGAAAGTTTTCTGTGTGGGTTAGGTTTAGGGGATAGAATATAGAGTTTGTACAGTATAAAAACCATTATGTCTATGTAAAGTCCAAATAAAACATGGAAACACAACTGTGTGTGTTTTATTAAGATTAGGGTGAAGCTAAAAAAACAGCCTGTCTCTCTCACTTACTCTCTCGCGCACACAAACCTCAAAAATGGAGTCCAATGGCACTTTCCCAGCAGTTGAATCTGATTCATCCTGTTTGTTTCTGTAGTTGATCAAAGACTCTCCTGAACTGAATTTAAGTGGTTGATCCATTGACCAGTCACTCTTCATGGACACACAGCTGGGTTCAGGAGATTCTCCATGAATGACACTAAAACAGCAATTAAACAGAGTTTAGTTCATGTGTTTTATTAATCTGAAACATAATTTCAACATCCAGTGCAATAAAACACATTTAATGATGTGTCTTATATATTATATGTCACATGAGAACTTGCAATGTCACTAACATCAACATAAGTTCTCACATAAACACTCGAGCCGCTGTGAACAAACATCTCTCACAGCACTCATGAATGCACAACAGACGTCAAGATTTACAGTGAAAAATTACACATTTATACTTTTATTTTAAGTTTTAAAGTGAGTCACTCTCCACTGCCATTGTATTAACAAGACCACTCACCATATTCATTAAAACATCTGCTTTTGTGTCTTCTGCATGAGGGTGAGTGAATTATGACACAATTTTCATTTTTAATGAACTGAGAAATCCTGAAGCTGCAGTGAGGACGTGTGTTTTATTTGATCATTCAGAACACAAAACACGACATAACGGGACATTACAAGCAGGGGCGGGATTACGATTTCTGAGGCCCCGAGCAACCGACCAACCCGGGGCCCGTTTAGAAAATAGTTGCTTAAATTACGTAAAAAAAATTTTTTAAATCATAATTTTAAATTCATCTTATAAGCCGTTGTAGCAAAGTACATTCAAAATGTTTAATGAAATAAAAATCTAGTTAATTATAATGAATGATGTTTTCCAGTTGTTGTTGTTTTTTGTGAACCAGGTGTGCAAGAATCTACTTCACCAGTAACATTTTGGAATTTAGAACCCAGCAGCTTCTAACATGAACCGCTCTGAGAGCGCTGACAACGGCTTGTTCACGTGTGTACCCAGAACATCATGTCACTTCAAGCGCTTTTGATGAGCTTTCCTACCGGTGTGGGGGCCCTCTCGACGTCCGGGGCCCCATGCAATTGCAACTGATTACAATATCACTGGAAGTTTTTAAGCATCTTTTATTTTTACAGAGACCAGAATTAATTTAAAAACATAAACAGCCTCTTTATTGTGTCGTATTCAATGTAGTACGAGACAATTTCTTCAGTTTTTAAGTGTCACTGAAATACTGTCAAACAAAAGTCAAAAAGTGTCAACACATATCCCGACAACATATTCTTCATCAGACACAGATTACTGTAGCACAGGTGGAAACATACTGTAACATATAGTCAACATGTCCTTTTTTAGTAACATTGTGATCTCCAGCAGACTGTATGTCCTGTGATAAACCTGAGGAACAATCTCTTGTCATGTCTGATCATCTCTGTCATGTTCACATGATATTACTGTACAGTATAAAGATGAGCTCTTGTGAAGAGATGCCAATGAAACTGTTACAGTAAAGCAATCAGCTGTAGAAGGACTCATTATTTTTATTATAATTGCATATTTCCTTTTAGATTTATATTTTTTACACTGGATTCTTTCTAATGGTCCCTCAGACTGTGGTGTACACGTTCATACTGTCAGTCAACATGAGAGTCCTCACCTCACATCAGCACAAGGGGCTCCTGAACTGAATTTAAGTGGAGGATTCATTGACCGGTCACTCTTCATGGACACACAGCTGGATTCAGGAGATTCTCCATGAATGACACTAAAACACAACAGCAATTAAACACTGTTTTAAAAACTACAAACTCTCACAAACACTCTTTTCCTCTCATCAGTTTCTCAGTTTTACTCTTCACAATATTTCTCTCTTCTTCAAGGGGGTAACATGTTCTTTTCCAGTGTTTTCAGTGTCATGTTGTCATTGAAATCAATATTTATTATTTTTAGTAGCAGTGGTCACTTAGAGAAAATGACTACATCTCATTTTACATTGAATTCTTTCCATCTTGAGAATATTTTTGGTTTAAGACAGTGAAAAGCAGCACACTGGAGATTGTAGTTTTCCTGAAGTTTCTCTGTGAAGTTGTGAGCAAACAGTCCGAACATGAGACTTCTGAAATACTGTAACCCGAGTACACACACACAAGTTGAGACAGTCACAATGTGATGAAAACTGCTTTTATTGGTAATAAAAGCAGGCAGAAGTACAAACAGGGTTAATCCAGAGAGAGTAGTCGTGGGAAGCGTTAGGTCAAAAGCCGGGGAATCAAGATATAACAAGGGGGCAGATCTAATGAGGGAGGTGAACGATAGCGGGAAAACAGTTAACAACTAGGGCGAGGAACAAGACGAGACTAGCAGGAACGAAGACAGGGGGACAAGAGGAATAGGGCTGGCAAGCTAACACGAAGAATAGTGGGGAGGTCAAAACTAGACGAGACTAGCGTGGGGGCAAAACTAGGCGAGACTAGCGGGGCAAAGATACGGGGAACTAAATACAATAACCAACAAGAGTGAGACGAAAGGGCAGTGATATATATAGGGACGAGTGCAGGTGTAAACAATGAACAGGTGATGAGACGAGTGCAGGTGAGACTAATGTGCAGGAGTGCAGATGACGCGAGTGCAGGTGGTCATAATGTTCAGGCTGATAGGAAGCGCGTGAGAAGCCAGCATGTGAGTCAGAGGGGGGAGAGAGTTTACGAGCTTGAGCTCGTAATAGCAAAACCGGGCTGGAAGCCCGAGGGAGGAAACAGAGCGTACTGAGCTCAAGGGGCGGAGCGAGGAAGCGGAAGCGAGCACGCTCATGGAGTGCATGTGTGTGCGTGCTTGCGGACGCGGAGATGGGGCAGAGGAGCGGGGTTCAGTGACAAATACATGCCAAGCACACTGTTACATTTCTTTAATGTACAGACTTAACAAACATATTTGTTCCTTTTTCACCCCTTTATTTCAGTTTAACTCTCTTCAACTCTATTTAGGGGTGACACTTTTGAGGTTTTAAAATAAGGGACACTTAATAAGGGGTTATAATAACACATATAATAATATGCATTATTCATAAAAATTGTATATCGTTTCTTATATGCTAAAAGTAGAACTTTCTTGAGCCATTAAAATACATCATTAATATGTTAAAAATATATTTATTTTAATTTTTCAGTTAATTGTTTTCTTGTTCTTATTTATGTATAGATTTTGGATGGTTTATACTTTATTTTTATTATTTTATTTGTTTATTTTTTCCTTCAGCTGTACTTGTCTTTATGATTGTATTCATACATTGTTTGGTCTTATTGAACATTTATATAGAAAAAAAAACTTACCTTACCGCTCCACAGTATTACCCACCAAAGGGAAAATTTCCAACTTAAATCAAGACATTTTTGGACATTTCAGATGGTCCCTTAACACACCCTCCACTTAAATCAATGTTTAATTGCAGATCTGGAATGATTTCACCACAACAACATCTGACCATTTAAATACGGGACAAATCACATCCTGTATTGATTCAATACCGGATGCATCATTTTATCTATAAATATGGGACAATCCCTTGTTTTACAGGACAGGTGGCAACCCTAAGTGGTGGTGTGGTAATAAATCCATGCTTCAGTTCAACTCACTTGTGGAAGAGTTTATCTGTCTGTCTAGTGGATGAAGGGGGACTCTTTTACGAGGGCCGAATAACTTTCAGCTACGACTGAAGAGGTTCAAATTTACATGCCAATAAATGCACAGAATTGATGTACACTATACAATGCAATGTGCTGCTTTCTGAAAAACTGTTTTCACAAGAATTAAATCATCAAATTCACATTTACAGGAGAAACATACACACAAATGACCTTTGACCCCAATCCTAAATAATGTACATTTCTCCAGTTCTGTCTGTGACTGAATCAAACCGGTCTCACTGTCATCTGACTGTAGATCTCACTTTACCCTAAAGCTGTTTTCACATGTTTATACTTGAGATAATCCAGTCTGTTCTCATTTCTCCTCAGTGTTTTTATACTGTAGTGTTGTGCAGCATATCACAAATATCTATCAGTGTATTTTATTAAAGCATTGAAATCCTCTGACCTCTTGACCTTCCCTGTGTCTGTCTGTCCACTGAGATCCTTTGTGGAGTCCATGACATCGTCTGAACAGTCCACTGAACACCTGTCAACAAATGGGACATCATCTATATTTGTGACGTGTTTATTTGTTCAATACTGACACATATTTGTTTTTATTTGTACTCTAGAATATTCCATTAGAAATGAATCAATGAGGTTCAATTGCAGACTGTCAGCTTTTATGACATGTTAAACACCAGCATAAAGAGAAAACATCAGAAGACTCAACAGAAGAAAACAAAGCAACGTTTCAAGTCAATAGAAGAAATAACATTTCAGTGCCAAAGAAACTGAACACATACTGACAATTCAGATAAAAGAGCAAAAGTCTCAGTATCTGTTTGTTCTGCTGTGATTAATACTTAGATATCTGTTAGATGTCTTACTGTAGCTGATAGTTTGAAAGGTTTATTATTGTTGTCTTGTTTTGGTTTGTTTTTTCAGAGCTAATTAAAGTTAGTTTTGTTTTTGATATTCCAGACACATTCAGTGATAAAAGGCAAAAACTCTTAAACGGCTTAGAAAATATTTTCCAAAATAGTTACTGTAAAACATGGAAAGATAATACTCCATCCATCCATCTTCAACCGCTTATCCGAAGTCGTGTCGCGGGGGCAGCAGCTCCAGCAGGGGGCCCCAAACTTCCCTATCCCGAGCCACATTAACCAGCTCTGACTGGGGGACCCCGAGGCGTTCCCAGGCCAGTGTGGAGATGTAATCTCTCCACCTAATCCTGGGTCTTCCCCGAGGTCCTCCCAGCTGGACGTGCCTGAAACACTTCCCTAGGGGGGGCGCCCCGGGGACATCCTTACCAGATGCCCAAACGACCTCAACTCACTCCTTTCGACGCAAAGGAGTAGCGGCTCTACTCCGAGCTCCTCACGGATGACTGAGCTCAGAGCCGGCCCAAGGCATAAGCGAACTAAGCGGCTGCTTAGGGCCCCGGCGGCCACCAGGGGGCCCCCAAGAGCACTTTTTTTTTTTTTTTTTTTTTGATTATACTGTCAATGGTATGGAGGACTAAACATGCATAAATAATAAATGAATAAATGTAATAATACAAAAATAAATAAAGGAATAAATGTCTTGATAAAACAAATATAATTAGTTTTTAATTAAATTTATTCCTGAATTTATTATTGTATGACTTTATGTATTATTTTCTATATTTATTTTTAACTTTATTTTTATTCTTTTTAGCTTTTAATTATTTATTCATTTATTTTGCATATTTTTTTATTTATGTGTTAATTTATTTTTTATATTTATTTATTCCCACATATATTTATATATTCCCATATATATTTATTTATTTATACATGTATTTATTTTTACTTTTCTGTGTGCAACATGTAAATGAGGGAGGCGGTCCTTGCGGAGCTCCAGTGCATCATTGGTCGAGAGCTCAATAGTAATATCGGAAGCAGATGGATGTCCCACCTCAGCACCCCCTGACTCGCACAGATTTAGAATATGCAGGGAAACGTTTTGCAGAGAGTTTATCAATCCAGGATGTGCTTCTAAATTCATACCGGCATACAGCTCTCCTAAACCATCAATAAGCACCTCTACTCTAAATGAAACATTTATTTGATGCGTGATTATCCACTTCATTAGCATGGCGCTCAACTAGATATATGTGAAGCGTCAGCTATAGATTTATATACATGCATAAACGATCAGGGAAATGAAGCAAGGTTGTATCTTTTACAATGAACAATCATAATAACAGAAAACAATATTATGTATTTGCAGACATCAAAATATGATGTTATATACACAGAAAAAAAATAAAAGGACAAGGTTAAATCATATCATTTATGAAACTTGCTCATTTTGTGGATTTGTTGAAGAAACAGCTCCCCATTTATTTTGTGATTGTAGTATAACCAATAAATCTTGGCTTGACTGAAGCTCTTATATTTATAGCCCCACAAATAGCTTTAGTTTACACGTGATATGTCTATGACCTAACGTCACATCAAAACAAGTCAAGAGTAATCGCGACACGCTTCAATCTACAATAAGCCAATGGTAAGCAGGACCGCCCACATCATTATCATACAAGAGACAGAAATGTAAGAATAAATGCAAAAATAAATACATGTGGGAATATTTAAATATAGAAATAAATACATGTGGGAACAAATAAATATAAAAATAAATGAATGCATAAATAAATAATTAAAAAAAATGAAAGAATAATTTTTTTTAAAAGAATAAAAATAAAAAGAGAAAATAATAAATAAAAAGAGAAAATAATAAATAAAGGAAAAAAAAGTCATACAAAAATAAATTCAGGAATAACTTTCATTAAAAAACGAATTATATTTGTTTTATCAAGACATTTATCCTTTATTTATTTTCTTATTATTACATTTATTTATTTATGTATTTATTTATTATTTTTGCATGTTTAGTCCTCCATACAATGGACAATTGTAATTATACAAAAACGCAATATTATGTTAACGGGCTGCAGGATGCAAGCACATTCAGACAGCAAAACAGCAATGTCACAAAAAAGGACATATCCTCTGGTGCAAAGAAAAGGAAAAAGAAGAAAACAGAGGAAGAGAAAAAAACAGCACGATTAAGGTATGTTAAGTAGTTAGGCTAAGTTATGAGCTAACATTAGCTGGCTAGTTAGTTAACATAGCCTATGTAGCATATCTTCTTTTTTAGGAAAGTTTGATCCGTAAATAGCCTTGACATCTTAATATATTATTAGTATAACATATTACTTAGCAAGTTTTAGATTAATTTTGTCTTCTGTGTAAAAATAACTTTCCTGGTTATATATTTTTTGTAATAAAAATAAGCTTCTGTTCCATAAACTTTGTACTGATAACTTAACATTATTTACATTAGTCTACCATTTTGGGGTCTTTGCTATTATATTCCAATATCATTATGCCTCAATTAGCTAGTTATAGATTAAGAGTTGTTGTTTAGGTGTACAGATGGCTTGCTGTTGTGTATAATAATTTGTGTTGAGAAAATAACATATTTTGTCAAATATTCTGTCAAATACAGTGAGGAAAATAAGTATTTGAACACCCTGCTATTTTGCAAGTTCTCCCACTTAGAAATCATGGAGGGGTCTGAAATTGTCATCGTAGGTGCATGTCCACTGTGAGAGACATAATCTAAAAAAAAAAATCCAGAAATCACAATGTATGATTTTTTAACTATTTATTTGTATGATACAGCTGCAAATAAGTATTTGAACACCTGTCTATCAGCTAGAATTCTGACCCTCAAAGACCTGTTAGTCTGCCTTTAAAATGTCCACCTCCACGCCATTTATTATCCTAAATTAGATACACCTGTTTGAGGTCGTTAGCTGCATAAAGACACCTGTCCACCCCATACAATCAGTAAGAATCCAACTACTAACATGGCCAAGACCAAAGAGCTGTCCAAAGACACTAGAGACAAAATTGTACACCTCCACAAGGCTGGAAAGGGCTATGGGGAAATTGCCAAGCAGCTTGGTGAAAAAAGGTCCACTGTTGGAGAAATCATTACAAAATGGAAGAAGCTAAACATGACTGTCAATCTCCCTCGGACTGGGGCTCCATGCAAGATCTCACCTCGTGGGGTCTCAATGATCCTAAGAAAGGTGAGAAATCAGCCCAGAACTACACGGGAGGAGCTGGTCAATGACCTGAAAAGAGCTGGGACCACCGTTTCCAAGGTTACTGTTGGTAATACACTAAGACGTCATGGTTTGAAATCATGCATAGCACGGAAGGTTCCCCTGCTTAAACCAACACATGTCAAGGCCCGTCTTAAGTTTGCCAATGACCATTTGGATGATCCAGAGGAGTCATGGGAGAAAGTCATGTGGTCAGATAAGACTAAAATAGAACTTTTTGGTCATAATTCCACTAACCGTGTTTGGAGGAAGAAGAATGATGAGTACCATCCCAAGAACACCATCCCTACTGTGAAGCATGGGGGTGGTAGCATCATGCTTTGGGGGTGTTTTTCTGCACATGGGACAGGGCTGACTGCACTGTATTAAGGAGAGGATGACCGGGGCCATGTATTTGCGAGATTTTGGGGAACAACCTCCTTCCCTCAGTTAGAGCATTGAAGATGGGTCGAGGCTGGGTCTTCCAACATGACAATGACCCGAAGCACACAGCCAGGATAACCAAGGAGTGGCTCTGTAAGAAGCATATCAAGGTTCTGGTGTGGCCTAGCCAGTCTCCAGACCTAAACCCAATAGAGAATCTTTGGAGGGAGCTCAAACTCCGTGTTTCTCAGCGACAGCCCAGAAACCTGACTGATCTAGAGAAGATCTGTGTGGAGGAGTGGGCCAAAATCCCTCCTGCAGTGTGTGCAAACCTGGTGAAAAACTACAGGAAACGTCTGACCTCTGTAATTGCAAACAAAGGCTACTGTACCAAATATTAACATTGATTTTCTCAGGTGTTCAAATACTTATTTGCAGCTGTATCATACAAATAAATAGTTAAAAAATCATACATTGTGATTTCTGGATTTTTTTTTTTAGATTATGTCTCTCACAGTGGACATGCACCTACGATGACAATTTCAGACCCCTCCATGATTTCTAAGTGGGAGAACTTGCAAAATAGCAGGGTGTTCAAATACTTATTTTCCTCACTGTATGTACTCTTATGAAACTTCCCTAGGAGCACTGTTGAAATATTTTGGACGTGGGGCACAACCAACGCCACCTGCCCCAAGTGCCAGTGCTACAGCTGATGATGATTTTTCAACAAACCCAGATCATTATATTTATATGGATAAACCATGCCTTTGTTTTTGACAGAGAGTTGCAGTACCTTCTAATATGACATCTAACATGGCTAGCTTTTATTATTATTTGCATCTTTCATCAGGTCCATCCTCTGCATGCGAGGAGCACTTCCCAGCACGTGCATCCACTGATGTTGTTATCTATCCTGTCAGACTCAGAAAGGACTGATCTGGTAAGCAGAGGGCACTGCCTATAAAGGAAAACTTCACATTCCCTGAAAAACCTGATGGTCGAAGCTTCCACTACACCTACAGAAAGTTAATTAATGGGGAAACAATGTAAGTGGAGCTGCTCACTTATTCAAAAAGAAATGATACTGTCTACAGCTTCTGCTGCAAATTGTTCTCTAGGAAGTACACAAAACTGGTAACAGAGGATCAACAGGATTGGGTAAATATAGGTGTGCTACTGTTACATTTAAAACTGTAGAAGGGTAAAATCATGCCAGGCAGACATTGGTATATAAGCAACACAGCTACAACTAATAAAATTGATAAGGGGTGTGTTAGATTTATAGTGTGCGAATAATCAAGCATTGACAATATTCAATCATATTGGCGGCACCGAGGGGCCCCCAAATCAAATTCTGCTTAGGGCCCCATAAAGGCTTGGGCCGGCCCTGACTGAGCTCCTCACCCTACCTCTAATGGAGAAGCCGCCACCCTTCTGGGGAAGCCCATTTCGGCCGCTTTTACTCGCGACCTTGTTCTTTCGGTCATGACCCAACCTTCATGACCATAGGTGAGGGTAGGAACAAAAATTGACCGGTAGATCGAGAGCTTTGCCTTCCGGCTCAGCTCTCTTTTCGTGACTCAGATAGAGCGAGTGCAATACCGCCCCCGCTGCCCCGATTCTCCGGCCAACCTCCCGCTCCATTGTCCCCTCACTCGTGAACAAGACCCCGAGGTACTTGAACTCCTTCACTTGGGGCAAAGATAATACTATACTTCAAAATTGTTTTCATTATTTTCACACGATATTATGAGCATTTACCTGCAAAAGCCATCGCAAAGTTATTTACCCCGGGAAGAGGTCCTCCTTTTTTTTTTTTTTTTTTTTGAGTGCAACTTTCGTTTTACCCCTAGTGGTAACAGCTATGACAACGACGTTGTGTGAATTACAGTGTTGTGTATGTCACAGGACATATTACATATCAGCTATAACTACTAATAAATGCCAAAAACTATTATTATCACTCTTGATCAATCGACATTTGCAACTATATAATACAAATCTTAGTTGAATTGAGTAGACCCTATTTCTTTTCTCAGCTGTAAAATATACGACTGTTCACTCCGCCATCTTGAGACCCTCCCCATCACTGAATGTGTCTGAAACATCAAAAACAAAACTAACTTAACCTCACTGTTTAACAGCAGTTCAGTACTCACCTGTCAAGAACTGTTGATGTTCCTCTTTACTGACTAGAATATCACCTACAAAATACTTCACAATGAATTTATTGATTGTTTCAGACGATTCAGTGGAACAAAATCTGTCGCAGTTTTCTCTGTTTCTCTCCTTATGTAATTTCCTGCTCTTCCCAGAAAACAGGGGACGTTCCCCGGACATTGCGAACTTCCACTTTGGCCAACTTTGTAACGTTCAAGTCCAGTTTTCGTCCGGGTCAGAGATCGCGACCGTCCCTCCACTGACATTTCCACAACAACACTTGCAAAATCCCTTCGCCCATGTGTTCCCTTTATCATCAGACCACCTTGCAACTCAGAGAAAGGAAATATTAAACTAAAATATAAAACCCATTTTGGATTTAACCATAAGAAATGTGGATATTCCTTAAAACATCCCTTAAATGAACTATGATAATGGATTTTATGCAGAAACCATGTTTTGTTTTGCAGATTGACATTAAGATGGTTTTGTGGTTGCTATGGTTTTACTAATAAAAATAATAGTTACTATGGAACAAAAATATTTTCCTTAATATTGATTTAGAAACGATAAAATCCAATACTGATACATTTATTTGGATTAATATGACAGTGTGTATAAGAGGTTATTTCTTATGCAGAGTCTTTGCATGATCCCATATATGATGTACTGTGAAATAAATAATTGTCTTCATAGCAAATAACCACACAAGCACATTAAATCAATGAAAAACAAACTTGAACGTACGACTACAGCCCAAACGAAAACTTCTAAGACTTTTATTATTGACAAGGGTTCAAAATGCAAGCAAACAGTAATGTAGAATGAGAGTTGCTGAATCAGATGCAAGCAATGACAGTAAATGCAGGAGAGACCACACAGGATGGAAACGAGTCCAATGCTGAAATTGAAAAGACAAATGAAAAAGATACAGTTAAGACATCCTCATGTAAACTCGGGCTGCATCACATTCTACACCATCATTTAAACTGGCAAACTGTTGCTCAGGCTGCAACATAAGGTCAATTATTATTATTCTTTCAAAATAATAATAATTATAAAGAATAACAGTTTCATGCAGAATATTGGATGGAAATATAATATTCTGAATTATAAATATCTGTAAACCCAAATATTTCTTATTTTCTCAAATAAGATTCTCACCTTTAAAAGTACAAGCTTGACAAAATGTATAAATGACACTATAGATATGGACATACTACAAACATGTAACCAAATATCATCACTACAGACACTACATCACTATCATCACTTGTCTTCACAGAAAAGGGTTGAAATGTTTATGACCCGGTGACACACCAAAAATACTGGTGTGAACGCACCCTTAAAGAACAGGGGCCATATGTATAAACTCTAAGAATGACAGAATTTTACTCATATTTCTAGATTTAAGAATAAGTGTGATTCATAAAGGTTCCTCTGTGTTAAGACTCTCAGCTCCTTCATTATTAAGAGAGGATCATTTTTGGGGTTGTCGGGGGGATAATAGCGTTAAAACAATGTTATGAATGCAAACTTTAATAGAGTGAAAAAGACACTATCAGCATCACATAAACATATAAATTAATAAATTGGTTTCACTCTTCCCACATGTTAAATTTGCTCCTACATTCTTTTGAATGTTCAGTGAATAAAATATTAGATGCCATGAGTGTAACTTCTACCATCAATTTCACATTTGAATGACCATGAAATATGAAGCGATGTGATAACATGAAATTAAAAATGACATTATATGGCCATGGCATAAAATGGGCATTGTTTGGGATTGCTTCAGGCCAGAACAGCTGACATATGCTGCTATTGTCAAGTAACTGTTTTTAGACTGATTTCTAATTCAGAATATTATATTCCCATCCAATATTCTGCATGAAACTGTTATTCTTTATTATTATTATTTTGAGAAAAATAAAATAAATCAGCTTATGCTGCAGTGAGCAACAGTTTGCCAGTTTAAATGATGGTAGAATGTGATTTGCGTGTCTGAGAGTTGCTGCAAGACTTTTATAATCAACCAATTGTGTGTGAGGAGTTACAGAGAGTGCTTATTTTACAAAATAGTATTACTGTAAAACATGGAAAGCTAATAATATTCTTCAAGCTTGTTTTCATTATTTTGAGTTACCCCGGAAGAGTTCCTCCTTTTGTGTAATAACTTGGTGTGTGAACTGCATGTGTGATATAAACATTATTTTTGTTATAGTTTTTTGTTGAAGGAGATAAAGACACGAAACCAACATCATTCAATAGAAAATGTTTGTTATTTTCTCAAATAGGAAAACGTGAAAGTAGCGCACTGTCCTCCTCTAGTGATGATGTTGATTTAGTGTCTCTAACAAAACAAATGAATATTACAAAAATAAGGTTTAACTCACATTGCGACAGATTTTGCAGACAAATGCTCATAATATCGAGTGAAAATAATGAAAACAAGCTTGAAGAATATTATTAGTTTCCATGTTTTACAGTAATATTATTTTAGAAAGTCGTTTAAGAGTTATCGCCGATAATCGCTGAATGTTTCTTTATTTATTTATTTAAACTGCATATTAACATAAAAACATCAAGAGAAAATCCCAAACAATAAACATTGTATAATTTCCATCTCAGGTACAAATAATACAGTTATTCAAATAATAAGATACAGAAAAATTAAACAAATAAAATAATAATCCCAGAGTATTAAACAACAAAACAAATAAACAAAGGGATAAGATGCCATTTATTTATCAATTTTGAATTTGCAAACAATATTACAAGTTTTATTTGTACACTTATACAAAAGATTACAGTATTGTTTAAAATCATTTATAAAATAAAATAAAAAATGTGGTTTATCATCAGACCACTTTCTGAAACTTCCCCAATAAAACAACTGAATGATATTTGCTTTATCCTTTTCCATCCCACAGTCATGTACATATATCATTATATCAGAATCATTGTAACATGATTTATGACATTTCTAATGCAATTATTTTAAACTTTGTCTATTAAGATGTTTACAATATTTTGTTGTACTTATGAAATAATCAAAGGGTTTTCGCTGCAGTTATTCTTGAGAAGATACAAAATATCTTTTTGTGTTTAACGTCCATCACAATTGTCTAAAAGTCTAATTGGGATTTTAAATTTGTTAAGCAAATCTGTGTATGATGACAAACCTCCATCACTGTTCATTAACTGACTAATACAATGTTATTATCAAACCATATATTAATAAAAACAGAGATTTTACTGCCATGTCAGTTTCACATCCATCATCGTTCGTGGCTTTTTCTGTGGATGTTTTGTTGGGGTGTTTGGGTCAGAGTAACACATTTCTCCATCTTTCGCTTCACAAGTATAAGAGTGACTTCACGTGAGTGGATGTTCCTCTCTGAATTATATTTATTACACCTCATTATGACATGCTCAACATGTTCAGGAACATTACAAACATCACATTTATCTGATATACACTTTGCCATTAAATAAAGGATTTGAATCCAGTATGTCCGAGTCTTAATCTTGAAAGAATCACTTCTTCTCTTCTGCATTTTCCTTTGAGAGTCTTCAGCTTAATTGATTTCTGTTTGCTATCTGTGTCCCACTTCTTCTGCTACTGATTCCCTCACTGCCGTTCTTCCATTTGGCCTCATCTTTTCCAAACTTTCATTATTTCATTGTCCTTTAATTTCAACACTCTCTTTGCATCCCATCTGCTATCTCATCACCCTCCACACCAACATCAGCAGCAACCCAACACAACTGTACATTAATTACAACTCTTTGTATTCTCAGCATTATCATAAATATCTCCATCAATAAATCATCTCTTATTGTTTCTTTTGAATTGAAACTATTAAGAGCTGCAATAGAGTCAGAACAAATGAAACTCTCTCAGGCCTTCTTCTATCCATTGAACACTAATATTATAGCTGCTATTTCTGCTGTAAATACAGATAATCTGTCATTCATTATTTTGTATATGACTACATCAACCTCAGGTATGCACACTCTGGATCTTTAGATCATCAGTAAATATTGGCATATAGTTATAATAATTCCTCTTTACATAATCTTGAATCAAATATCCAGTGTTATCTGCATTCCTGTCAGTCCATTCTCTCTTCTGATCTACGAGTCCACATTGGAAATCTCCATGGAGGAACATCACACAGTGTTTGTTCATACTCTAACTTATTTAAACCATATTATTTCTGTATTTATACTCCAATCAAATCCTTTACATTTCCGTTGTTGGGTCACCTGTCACCTGAGGAGGAGGAGTCTGAAAGAGACAAACAACATTTAAAGGTGCAGCAGGTGTTTCATGCTCTTAAAGGGATAGTTGAGCCAAAATTACAAATCTGTCATCATTTTCTCACCCTCATGTTGTTCTAAACCCGTATGTCTTTCTTCAGTGGAACACAAATGATCTTATTCAACATTCACTTTCATTAATGGGGAAAAGATTCAGTGACTGAGGTCTAACATCTCATTTTGTGTTCCACATGTTAAAGGGGTTTGGTACAACATGAGGGTGAGTAAATGATGACAAACCGTTCACTTTCACTGAACTATCCCTTTAAAGCTTATAAAGTGCAGTGATAATGTGTGAGATGTGTAAATTCAACACCAGCTATTCCTTACAAACCTTCTAATGTGACTGTACTGATGTGTATCTGTGTGTCATTTATTTGACTCATTACAGCCATAAACAGGCGAATATCTCCTCAACATTCATATTAAATCATCGTCTCTTACACAAATGATCTCTTCAGTAACTCGATCACTTTGGCTGCTCACCAGTAATTTCAGTGTCAGACCCAAGATCTCAACAAAACTGCAAAGTCTTTGTGACGGATTACTTTGTTTTCTCTGCACAATAATCTGAGATAGGAGAAAGTATTTTAACATCAAAGTAATTACACCCTTGTGCTTTAAACAAAGTTCATGAAAATATCATTTTTATTTTGTCTTTAAAGTGGAAATGTCACTGAACATGTTGATTTTAGGACAGCAGATTAGGAATGTGGAAATGAAGCCCTGTGAAACTCTGAGGCTTTACTTGGATTGTTCTGGGAAAAGATTCAAATCTTCCAGAGTGTAAAAACAGTGTCATCTGCTGGTTAGTACGAAATAAACAGCAAAATACCTGATGATGAAGCACCAATCATACACCTCACTGATGTAGTTTCAATGTTACATGCACAAATAAAAGCCTAACAAGTGTGTGTGTGTTTATTTTACCCATTAAAGCATCGCAATAAATGCCAATATGAACCTATATAATTCAATATTATGTAATACTGTAGAATAATGTATAGAAATATTGCTAACAGATCAGAATATGGCAAGTATTTGGGCTGCAATTATTTTTATTCTCTATATACTTGTATGACAGGGTATTAGCTTCGATCTGATCAGTATCTTATAAACAGCTCATGCAGTTCAGCGATTATTGAAATGATTTATTCTCTGTGCAATCAATGTGTGAATTATAATAAAAGTTCAGAAATGAATTTACCTGCAACTTTATGCACCGTTGCCTCGTACAAAGGCCATCCGCCTTTCGATTCTTCAATCCACCTCTCCACCAATTAAATATACAGATCTGTCATAAAGTAATCTAAGAAATCATTAATATTGAATGTTTTATGTGTGATGTTGGAACAATGCTCCAACTTTCATTATCCGTTTCTTCTTTCCACTCGACAAGGGCGAACATTCTTCATCCGTTGGTCTCTATCCTGAACGCGCGTAATTTGGCGGTTTTTGATTGCGTTTGAATTTTGGCGCGCCTAATAAAGATGACGTAACGTATTGAGGTGGAACACATGCTAAATGCATGGCCTGAAATGCAGACTGAAAGTGTTTCTATCATTCTGTATTATAAAAACTATTCAATAATCAGTAAGAATTAAGCATACTATGTTCATTATGTAAGTCTTGGTTTAGGTCACAGTAATGTCAAATAATATTAAAAAAATAATAATAATAATATTTGAACCCTACAAAATTATGAAATAAGTAATTTGATGAAAATGATTATATATGTTTGGTCTTTATTTTCATTACATATGTTTATACAACGAATTTCTGTGGAAGCAATCCAATGTACAGCACATAACAAATACTTTAAAATGCGTTACATTACAATACATTAAAATCATTATTGCACAGATTATGTTATTACATTAAATGCAGTTACAGCAATATCTACATACATGTAATATATGTATATTATGTGTGTTTGTGCATACGTGTATGTGTGTACATGTGTCACGGTATTTAATCCTATGTCTCTTCCTTGTCTCGTGCCTTGTTCTTAGTGTGTGTTGTGTGGGTGCGTGAATGTGTGGGCGTGTTGTTTGTACCATGATTAGCGCTCTGCCGCAATCACTCCTCTCACCAGCTGTTACTCATTCCCATTCCCTTTAAATTCTCACCACTCTCTCATCTCCTTGTCAGATCGTTGTTTGTGATGTCCGGTGTTGTTCGCTCTTCAGAGTTCCAGTCCAGTTCTCTCGTTGTCCCTGTTTCGTGTCCTGTTTGCTGTTACCCGGATTCGCCGTGTCTGTTCAACACTTCTCTTCACTCTTCTCACCACGATCATCTGACCATTGGAGACTCTGCGCCACTAGACCATCACCCCGGACTTTTCCCCTATCTTCTCAATTTGACTGTCAATAAACTAATTGTCAACTTGCAACTTGCTTCCTAGCTTCATTACGTCACAGAACGATCTGACCACAAGATGGAAGCAGCGAGTAACAATTCAGACAGCCTAGAAGAATTCGTGATGAACAGCAGACTTCGTATGGAGAACCAGGAGAAGAATCTCAATGACACGGCTCGCGCTGTCCAGGCTCTAGTGGCGCAGGTGTCCGGACTCACCCAGCAAATTCAACTTCTGCGAGCTCCCACTGCGCCACCCGCACCGCTGATTCCTCAACCACCACCAGCGCCCTCCCAGTCGGAGCCCCGCCTACCGGTTCCAGAGCTATATTCAGGTGAACCTAATTTTTGCCGAGCTTTTCTAACACGATGCTCAATGCATTTTTCTTTACAACCCAGAACATTCTGTGATGAAAGAACCAAGGTCGCTTTTGTCCTGACGCTTACTTTCTGGGAGAGCGGCCCTTTGGGGAACGGGCGTGTGGGAGAATCAAGATGAATGCTGCACCTCTTTTCAAGCACTCTCCGCGGAGATGAAGCGAAGTTTTCGACCGTGCTGTCTCCGGTAGAGAGGCAGCCAGAGTGCTGGTCGACTTGCGCCAGGGGAGAGATCTGTATCAGACTTTTCTATCGAGTTCGGACGCTAGCGGCGGAGAGCCAATGGAACGAGGAGGCGCAGTGGGACATGTTCCTGCATGGGCTGGCTGATCGCGCCCAAAAGGAGATATACGCCATGGATCTCCCCACCAAGCTAAACGATTTGATCGCCTTGGCGCTTAGAGTGGACGCAAGGTTATCCAGAATGGAACAGCGAGTACAAACCAACCGCCCCTTGAGAGGATTAGGCGGTCAATGTTCTGGAGGCGGGACGCTGCTCAGCCCTGTCTGTGATCCCGAGCCCATGCAGGTGGGTCGAGCCCGGCTTTCCCGGAGGAGAAGGAAAGGCGGAGATCCCAGGGACTGTGTTTGTACTGTGGTGGTGCTGGACATTTTGCCTACAACTGTCCTTTAAAAGGATCCGCCTGATAGCAAGTATGAGGCTACTATCGGGTGGGATCTCCACGAGAAGACCTCATCCACATCTACCCTCCTTCCGTAAGTCTTCAATGGTCTAATCACCGTCCACGACTGTCGAAAGCACTTCTGGATTCTGGGGTCGAAGGAAATTTCATGGACTACACTTTTGCACTCAACCACCAAGTCCCCTCAAGTCTCTCACTCACCGGATCGCTGTTCACGCCCTCAATGGCCAGAAACTTCCCACCATTTCCCTAGCCACTGAAGACATCACTCTCGCCACGCCAGGCAATCACACCGAGACCATCTCCTTCTACATACTGGACACTCCTCTTGCCCCCATCGTCCTTGGTCATCCCTGGCTCACCCATCACAACCCTAAAGTGGACTGGCAGTCTAAGTCTGTGTCAGCGTGGAGCACTCAATGTCATAAGTCTTGTCTTGTTTCTGCCTGTTCGCCTGTTTTTGTCCCTGTTTTTCAGGAAGAGGCGGTGGATTTATCTAACGTGCCCGCGGAGTACCTGGACCTGAAGGAGGTGTTCAGTAAGTCTCGGGCGCTTCTCTCCTCCACATCGCCCCTATGACTGTGCCATAGAGTTATTGCCAGGTACATCTCCGCCTAAGGGCAAGTTATATTCACTCTCGATTCCAGAGAGGGAGGCTATGGAGAAATATATTTCTGATTCTCTAGCTAATGGATTCATCCGCCCTTCCTCTTCAGCCGGGGCGGATTCTTTTTGTGGGGAAGAAGGATGGATCTCTGCTACCTTGCATTGATTACTGGGGTTGAACAACATCACGGTAAAGAATACTTATCCTCTACCGCTGATGTCTTCAGCTTTTGAGAGGTTGCAGGGAGCATCCATCTTCACTGAAATTGGATTTACGTAATGCTTATCATTTGGTCCGCGATCAGGGAGGGGGATGAATGGAAAACCGCTTTAACACCCCCAGGGGCACTTTGAATACTTGGTCATGCCGCTCGGCTTGTCCAACTCCCCAGCTGTCTTCCAGGCACTCGCCAATGACGTGCTGCGAGACATGGTTGATCAGTTCATATATGTTTACCTGGATGACATATTGATTTTTTCTTCTTCTCTCCAGGAACATGTGCAGCACGTCCGCTAGTGCTTCAGAGATTGCTAGAGAATGGGCTTTTGTCAAGGCGAGAAATGCGCTTTTCATGCACAGTCTGTTCCTTTCTTAGGGTACATCGTGGTCGGGTTGAGGGAATGCGCATGGATCCTGAGAAGATCAAGGCTGTGGTAGATTGGCCAAGTCCAGAGTCTCGTAAGGCCCTACTGAGATTCCTGGGGTTCGCCAATTTCTACCGGCGCTTTATTCGCAATTTCAGTCAACTAGCCACACCTCTGACCGCCCTGACCTCCCCAGAACAACGCTCAGGTGGTCAGACGCAGCTGAGGCTGCGCTTGCCAAACTGAAAGGTTGCTTTGTTTCAGCCCCCATCCTGATAACCCCTGATCCATCACGCCAGTTCGTGGTGGAGGTCGATGCATCAGAGGTGGGGGTAGGCGCAGTGCTATCCCAGCTGCTCTCCTTCAGACGACAAGATACACCCTTGCGCTGCTTTTTTCTCATCGCTTGTCCTCGGCCTAACGTAATTATGACATTGGTAACAGAGAGTTGTTGGCAGTCAAGTTAGCTTTGGAGGAATGGCGCCACTGGTTGGAGGGTTCGGGGTACCTTTTATCGCCTGGACCGATCACAAGAATTTGGAATATATTCGCGACAGCTAAAAGATTAAACTCCAGGCAGGCTCGGTGGGCTCTTTTTTCGGTCGCTTTGATTTTACTCTCTCGCATCGCCCGGTTCCAAGAACATCAAACCCGATTCTTTATCACGTATTTTTGATCACTCCAACGCTCGCCTACTCCCTCGAAAGTATTTTACCAGAGACTCTATTCATCTCTACACTCACATGGGAGATCGAATCGAAGGTCAAGACGGCCTTAGAAGGGGTAACGCCTCGCTCGGTGCCCACCGAACCGCTTTGTTTGTGCCGGAGGGGTTACGGTCCAGCGCTATTCAGTGGGGACATTGTTCTAATGTGGCTTGTCATCCAGGAGTTAATCGAATCCAAGTTTTTAGTCAAGCAACGCATTCTGGTGGCCTTTGATGGTTCGCGTGACGCTCACAGTTTTGTTTTGGCTTGCTCAGTCTGCGCTCACTGGTAAGAGTTCCAATCGACTCCCAGACGGGTTACTTCAACCGCTGCCGGTGCCATCGAGACCCTGGTCCCATATCGCTCTAGATTTTATCACCGCCTCCCACCCTCACAGGGACACACGGTAGTTTTAACCGTGGTGGACCGGTTCTCGGCTAGCGCCCACTTCATTCCTTTGCCCAAATTACCCTCTGCCAAGGAGATATGGTGATTGTCATTGACCACGCCTTTCGCTACATGGCCTCCCGACAGATGTGGTCTCTGACAGAGGACCCCAATTTGTGTCCAAATTTTGGCAGAATTTTGTAAATTACTGGGAGCTAACTGTTAGTCTGTCCTCAGGGTTTCATCCCCAGAGCAATGGTCAATCTGAGCTGAGCCAACCAGGATCTGGAGAGAACGCTACGATGTTTGGTATCCAAGAATCCTTCCTCATGGAGTCAGCAACTGTCTTTTGTTGAGTACGCCCACAACACGCTACCAGTATCATCCACGGGCCTATCTCCGCTTGAGTGTAGTGTAGGTTACCAGCCACCTATTTTTCCTAGTCTGGAATCTGAGTCGCTGTCCTCCGGCCACGCTCGGCCCAGAGGTGTCACCGCGACTTGGACTAGGGGCCCGGAGACTCTACTCCAAGTGGGGTCACGCACCAAGGCCAAAGCTGATCGCCACCGGTCTAGGGCCTCCCGTGATACGCCGTTGGTCAAAAAGTGTGGCTTTCTACTAAGAACATTCCTCTACGCTCCGTGATCTAATAAACTTGCACCTAAATTTATTGGCCCGCTCGCTGTCACCAAGATCGTTAGTCCGGTGGCAGTCCTGCCTCAACCTTCCTCCAGCTGCATAGGAGAATTCACCCCGTGATTTCATGTATCCAAAATAAAACCCGCCTTTTATTCCCCAAGATAACTCGCCGGTTCTGTTCCCCCGGCCACTCGTAGACGGGAACCTACTTATTCGGGTCAACCGTGATTCTGGACTCAAGACGGAGGGGACGCTGGATTTCAGTACCTGGTGGACTGGGAAGGTTACGGTCCGGAGGAGAGAGGTTGGGTACCGCCAGAGACATTCTGGATCACTCCCTTATCGATGACTACAATCGGCAGGTAGGGAGCCTGGGAACGCCAGGAGGCGCTCCTAGGGGAGGGGTACTGTCACGTATTTAATCCTATGTCTCTTCCTTGTCTCGTGCCTTGTTCTTAGTGTGTGTTGTGTGGGTGCGTGAATGTGTGGGCGTGTTGTTTGTACCATGATTAGCGCCTGCCGCAATCACTCCTCTCACCAGCTGTTACTCATTCCCATTCCCTTTAAATTCTCACCACTCTCTCATCTCCTTGTCAGATCGTTGTTTGTGATGTCCGGTGTTGTTCGGCTCTTCAGAGTTCCAGTCCAGTTCTCTCGTTGTCCCTGTTTCAGTGTCCTGTTTGCTGTTACCCGGATTCGCCGTGTCTGTTCAACACTTCTCTTCACTCTTCTCACCACGCATCATCTGACCATTGGAGACTCTGTACCACTAGACCATCACCCCGACTTTTCCCCTATCTTCTCAATTTGACTGTCAATAAACTAATTGTCAACTTGCAACTTGCTTCCTAGCTTCATTACGCCACAACATGTG
>NW_026266150.1:0-55305 GCF_025860055.1 Xyrauchen texanus
CCTATCAATATGGGCCAACATTTCTAAAGAATGCTTTCAGCACCTTGTTGAATCAATGCCACGTAGAATTAAGGCAGTTCTGAAGGCGAAAGGGGGGTCAAACACAGTATTAGTATGGTGGTCCTAATAATCCTTTAGGTGAGTGTATATTTCATATACTCCTTATTGTATTGTATATTGTGTGTATTGTTTACTGTACATTGTATATAATTATTGTGTTGTGTAAGTATGTGTACATTTGATTTGTAAATTGTTTTGTGTAAGTATGTTGTTTATTGTAATTGGCATATGTCTCGTCACTGTCATGACTGCTATGTTGCTCGGAACTGTACACAAGAATTTCACCTACTGTTGCACTTGTGTACATGGTAGTGTGACAATAAAGTGATTTGATTTGATTTGATTTGATTTGATTTGAGATGACTGCTGGTAACCCAGAGGGGGTGAGGGAATAAGCTCTGTCCAGCAGCCTGGAAGACGGTGAGACTGGAGAGGGAAAAAAAAGGAAAAAGGGAAAAGACTAAACTGCTCAAAATGCAAGCCACAGGGGATGAGAAAAATAAAGCAAAATCCTATAAACTATACCAAGTTAATGTATAGCAAAAATAAATAGAAAACATCAATAAAGATAAAATAATAAATCAAATCAGGGTTGAACAAGCTGGGATCAAGACACAGCAAAAGAAAAAATAGGAAAACCCTAGGAATCCAAAGCAAATCAAAATTGAAGAAAAAATAAAACTTGACTAGATAATGACTCGGTTACTAACGTAACCTCGGTTCCCTGAGAGGAGGGAACGAGTATTGCGTAAGTAGCTTACGCTATGGGAAAACTCCGTTTCTCAAGAAATATTGAAGTCTTTATGTAAAACGCATTGCAGCTGCACAGCAGACGGTAATGAGCGAGGCAGCTCGGTCATTGGCTGTGCTGCGGCAACTGCTCGAACCAATGACGGGGCGACTCTGAACGCGCGACCAATGGGCACGCGCCTCGCGTCCGCACGCTCAGAGCCTGCCGAAATTAGCATAGCCAGGCTATATAATGGGCACCCCATCATACGAGTTCCTTTAGGTTCAATCGACTGAAGCGAACTGACCAAGCACAAGCACGGCAGCTTACGCAATACTCGTTCCCTCCTCTCAGGGAACCGAGGTTACGTTAGTAACCGAGTCGTTCCCTATCGAGAGGTCTCTCCTATTGCGTAAGTAGCTTACGCTATGGGAACACCATGTAAAACGCTGTGCGTGCTGACTTCGCTCTATAAAGCCAGAGGCAGATGCCTGAGCCTTAAAGCAAAGTGATTATTCCACGAGCCGGCCAACGGCGAGCTACATAATGGGATAGTATAGAGCGCCCTTCCAAGGTGGTCCATGGTGAGGCGCTCATAGTACAAACACAAGCACATATCTTATGTACTGAGTTTTCTATGTGCTGATATGCATAAAAAATCCTTTAAGTCAGTCAGAGACGGACCTTGTAAGGGAGGAGATAATGCTCAGCGTATACATACTCCAGTCCATTCTACAGTCAGGCTGATAGAATGTTGGAATGCATTTTTCTATGTACTGATATGCATAAAAAATCCTCTAAGTCGGTCAGGGACAGACCTTATAAGGGAGGAGATAATGCTCAGCATATACATACTCCAGTCCATTCTACAGTCAGGCTGATAGAATGTTGGAATGCAATGAGGGGACCTGTAGGTTATAAAACCTGATAAATGTTGAAGGCGAGGCCCAGCCCGCCGCCGCACAAATATCTTCAATGGGTATCCCACTCGACCAAGCCCACGAGGAGGCCATGCTCCTCGTATAGTGAGCTATGACGCCTAAGGGGCATTGAAGGCCCTTGGCTTCATAAGCTAGCGCTATAGCATCCACTATCCAGCGCGATATTCTTTGCTTTGAGACTGCGAGACCTTTAGTGCGGCCGCCAAAGCATACGAATAATTGTTCCGTCTGTCTGAACAGGGCAGAACGTTCCAAATATACTCTGAGCGCCCTGACGGGGCAGAGTAAATTAGCGTCGCTTTCATCTGCTGGGGACGATAGCGCTGCCAGAGATATCACCTGTGCTCTGAAGGGTGTGGAGAGCACTTTAGGAATATACCCGTGCTTTGGCCTAAGGACAACTCTGCAGTCATTAGGTCCAAATTCCAGGCAAGCAGCGCTTGATGACAGCGCGTGCAGGTCGCCCACTCTGTTGACTGAAGCGAGCGCCAGCAAGTTTCGCAGTTTTGCTGTTTAAGGTGCACGGTTCGGAGAGGTTCTAACGGGGCACTCTTGAGTGTGTCCAGGACCGTGGCCAGGTCCCAGATCGGCACCGAGGGGGGGCGAGGAGGGTTCATCCTCCTAGCGCCTCTTAGGAAACAAATGATTAGATCGTTTTTCCCTAATGAATGTCCTTTATCAGGATTGTGCGACGCCGCTATGGCAGCCACATAGACTTTGAGCGTGGAGGGTGTGCGGCCCGCCTCCAGCAGCTCTTGCAAAAAGGCGAGTACACTTGGTATCTCACACGATTTGGGGTTCAAGCTCTTGGTATCACACCAGTCACTGAACACATTCCACTTTTGGGCATATAAGCGCCTCGTAGAGGGTGCTCACGCCTCAGTGATGGTTCTCAAAACTCCACTGGGGAGGTTCTCGGGAACCCGTTGAGGGGCCATGCATGGAGGGCCCCCATAGAGTGCAGGGAGCTCAACCTAAGTCCACCCTGGTGATTTATATACGAATCTACCGTCATGTTGTCCGTTCGGACCAGGACGTGTTCGTTTTTCAGGTACGGAAGCAGGGCTCTGAGAGCCAAGGCGACCGCCTTCATTTCCAGACAGTTTATATGTAGGCGCTTTTCCGGGTTTGACCAAAAGCCGGAGACAGGCCTGCCCTCGTAAAGGGCCCCCCATCCTATTTTGGAGGCATCTGTCGTGATCATTTTTCTCCACGTGTTCATGCCCAGACTCACGCCGGTTTGATACCAGTTGATGGCTTTCCAGGGCGTCAGGGCTTTCATACAGCCGTGATTCGCTCTGATCAAAAAGTGGCCCGAGCGCCACGCGTGAGTGGGGACACGGCTCTTGAGCCAGCGCTGGAGAGGATGCATGTGCAACAATCCTAGCTGGAGTACAGCTGATGCCGAGGCCATGAGACCGAGCATTCTTTGAAATCGTTTGATGAAATCGTTTGAATAGAGAGCACGCGCTCTGATGAGAGGCGCGCTGTCATCTGCACTGAGTCTAGCACTATTCCCAGAAGAGATATTCTGGCTGGGGGATAGCACGCTCTTTGCAAAATTGATTCTCAGACCCAGGCATTCTAGATGGCTGATAATCCAAGATCTGTGCGTCGTTAACTGACCCTCTGATTGTGCTATGATTAGCCAATCATCGAGGTAATTCAGTATTCGCACTCCCCGCTGTCTCAGGGGGGAAAGTGCTGCGTCCATACATTTCGTGAATGTACGGGGGGCCAATGATAGGCCGAATGGTAGTACTGTGTACTGGTATGACTGTCCCTCGAAAGCGAATCTTAGAAAAGGCCTGTGATGAGGCGCTATCGGAATGTGAAAGTAAGCGTCTTTCAAATCCACTGATAGAAACCAACCCCGGGCGAACTTGCGCGAGGATATGTTTGGTTGTTAACATTCTGAACGAGCGAATCATAAAAGCTTTGTTCAGATGTCTGAGATCTAGGATGGGGCGGAGGCCACCGTCCTTTTCGGACGAGAAAATAGCGGCTGTAAAAACCCGCCTCGCTCATAGAGGGAGGAACAGTTTCTATAGCGCCCTTCTCTATCAGTTTGAGCACCTCGGTGCGTAGAACATGTGACACATCTTTCCTCACTTTCGTCTCGACCACCGCTGAAAAGCGGGGTGGTCTGCGAGCGAATTGAAGTGAGTAACCGTGTTTTATTATGTTCAAAACCCATTTTGGCATGTCGGGATTTTTTCCCAGGCTTTTGCTCGCACAGATATGGGCTGAATGTTGGCTGGGGCGTGTCGCAGTGATGTATGGGCCCCACCGGCAAATTGCCTTGTACTAACACTGAGTTTACAGCTCCCAGAGGCGCAGGTGCGCGCTGAGCAGCCGTGTTGAGTGCCGAGTGCAGGGGTGCGTGTGAGCTTACAGGCACGCGACGCTATCTCCGTAATGCTCGCATCGTGAGCTGGAGAAATGTTTGAAACTGTATAGACAGTGTTTACAGGTGGGGGTGCATACATTGTAATAGGCACGCGCGCCACTTTCATAAAGCTTCCCGCTCTTAGCGGGGAGTTTCTTGGCTCGCGCGTCGCGTCTGTGATGCTTGCGGCATGAGACAGAGAACTGTTTGAAACTGTATGTGCAGCGCTTATGGGTGGGGGTGCATCTACTGTAGTAGGCACGCGCGCCACTTTCATAAAGCCTCCCGCTCGCGGCGGAGTGTTTTTTGGCCATGCATACAGTGTTTGTAACTGTGGGAGTGCGCACTTCAGTGTGGACACGTGACCCCTTAGTGACACAGGCAGAAAATGTGCTAACACTGAGCTTACAGCTCTCAGAGGCGCGGGCACGTGCTATCTCCGTAATGCTCGCAGCAAGAGCCAGAGAAATGTTTGAAACGACAGTGTTTACGGGTGGGGGTGCATACATTGTAATAGGCACGCGCGCCACTTCCATAAAGCTTCCCGCTCTTAGCGGGGAGTTCCTTGGCTCGCGCGTCGCATCTGTGATGCTCGCGGCGTGAGCCAGAGATCTGTTTGGAACTGTATGGGCAGCGCTTATGGGTGTGGGTGCATCTACTGTGGTAGGCACGCGCGCCACTTTCATAAAGCCTCCCACTAGCGGCGGGGATTTTGGCCATTCATACAGTGTTTTGTGTGTAGGGGTGCATGCAGGACAGCAGGCACGCGCGCTACATTTATAGTATTTCCCGCTTTTACTGGGGAAGTGTTTATAACTGTGGGAACAGTGCTTGTGTGTAGTGGTGCATACATGACAATAGGCACACCATCTACATTTATGGGGCGTCCAGCTCGAGCTGGGAAAGTATTCGACACTGTATGGACAGTATTGATATGTGGGAGTGCACACTTTAGTGTGGACACGTGACCCCTTAGTGACACAGGCAGAAAATGACTCTTGTAATTTCTGTGTGTTGCCGTTAAAACGGCATTTGATTGCAGGTGAGCGAGTTCTGTGACTGGCCCATTGACTGCTGTACAGACATTTCCAGCCGCCTGTAAGGGGACTGGGTAATGTTTTACACGTTTTGCTCGCTGCAGTGAAGCGTTCAGCGAACTCTCTTACCGTGCTGGTGCCCGTGTCCGCTAATGTCGACGGCGCGGGGTCGAAGGCTGAGCCCGGCCAGTCGTCAGATGCAGCGCCAATTGGAAAGGCTGTCATCCTTTTCACCGTCGTCCCCTGGCGCGCCGAACGAGATGAGACCCACCACTCTGTTGGAGGGGTGCTGGTCCGTCTGCATGAATTGGACTGGCGGCGGGGAGTTCTCGGGTGGTGGTGAAGCACGCGGGGACTGGCCCGGCGTGACGTCACTGAAGTCCGCGTGCTCTGGCGGCCTCCGTGAGCGGCGCTTTTTTCTTGCGCGGCTCGAACAGAGGGGACGGCAGCATGGTGGTAGCAGGCTCGTTCGCGGCGAAGCGAGCGCGTGGCTCGTTGAGGCCCAGGGAGTCACATTCGGGGCATCCGCCTTGAGTGAAAGCAGCTTCTGCGTGGTCAGGTCCCAGGCAGCGAGTGCAGATAATGTGATGGTCCCTGTCAGGAAGAAGGCCTCTGCACGAGGCACAGGTCGAAGGCATTTGGACCAATGCCTCGAATTTGCAGAAAAGTGTCTGCAGAAACTTCTGACTAAACCAATGGTTCATCCAACCATCCATTATGAGAACCTAAACCATACCACCGTGGTGACTACATGCTACCCACAATCCTCCATCCTAGTTTCCAAAAAAAACTTCTAACCATCAACGTGGAGGATATTCCCAATACTCAATTACCTCCACGTCATCTCCCTATCCCTACTCAAGGACTATAAGAAAAAGGGGAAAAAAATATTATTATGTTCCCTTCTTTTTTGGTCTGACCCCTGCTATCCACTGGGGACCCACCTGTCTCCACCTGGGGAAGGCCTCCCAAGCCCCTCTCCCGGAAAAAGGGAAGGGGGATGTCACACCCATAAAAATATTTTGAAGAAAAAAGGCAGGTCAGTCTCTACCCAGATTAGAGACCAGGCAGGGTTAGTTAACCCGGTTTAGGAGCGGGGATACAGCTAACCCCTAGATGTGGGGTTAATTTTAGGGGTGGAGCTGGGGGTTTTGATTTAAGGTTAGGGGCGGGGTTAAGTGGTTAGGGTTAGGTATGGGGGCAGGGTTAAGTATGGGGGCAGGGTTTAGTGGTTAGGTGTGGGGTCAGGGCTAAGTGATTAGGGTTAGGCATGGGGGCAGGGTTAAGTGGTTAGGTTTAGGGTAAGGGTTAGCGGTTAAGGGTTAGGTTTAGGGGTTAGGTTAAGGGGTTAGGTTAAGGGGTTGAGTTTAGGGGTAAGGTTAAGGGGTTGAGTTAAGGGGTTAGGTTAAGGGGTTAGGTTTAGGGTAAGGGTTAGCGGTTAAGGGTTAGGTTTAGGGGTTAGGTTAAGGGGTTAGGTTAAGGGGTTGAGTTTAGGGGTTAAGTTAAGGGGTTAGGTTTAGGGGTTAGGTTTAGGGGTTAGGTTTAGGGGTTAAGTTTAGGGGTTAGGTTAAGGGGTTGAGTTTAGGGGTTAGGTTTAGGGGTTAAGTTTAGGGGTTAAGTTTAGGGGTTAGGTTAAGGGGTTAGGAAGTGTTAGTTAAGGAGGGTAGGCGCTAACCAGTGTGCACAGGCCATCAATGTCGCTCCCTCGACTGGATTCACTTCTCATTCAGGCCTTGGGGATATATAGTGCCTAATTTATTGATCCAAATTCTCTCTGCTCTTTTTCTCTGGGGCACGGACCACTGCGGGTTGGCCTGTAGGACCGTGACCCGGAAGGATTCCCATCCGTGTTTAAGGAAATGTTGGACCAGGTAAGTGTTATTTTCTCTTCCTCTCAGAATGCTGTATTTATGTTGTGTCATTCTGACCAGAATGGTGTTGCCCGTCTCTCCCACATATTGAGCTCCACATTGTTTGCAGGTGATGAGGTAAATGCAGTTTTTACAGTGTACCGTTCCTGATTGGTGAGTACTGAAAACCTCTTTTGTAAACTTTTGTACGAATCCTTTTTGTTCCAAATATTGTCCCTGATGTTTTGGTTTTCGTGTTGTGAAGAGGATGGAGTTTGGCTCTAATTAGATAGTCTTGTAAACTTTTGTTTTTTCTAAATGCTGCTATAACTCTGTGGTTCTTCAATATTTAGGGTTAGGGTTAGGGTTAGGGTTAGGCTAACCCTAACCCTAACCCTAACCCTAACCCTAACCCTAACCCGGCCGAGGAGTAAGTCAGGACAAAGGGGACGCCGGTCCCCTCCGCCTGGGCCCTGCTTGTCAAGTATGATTTAAAAACCTTTCTCAAGAAGGACCTGTTATATCCTCTGGGCCGGAGCGCTTTGAAGAGGATTCGTGTCACTTCTCTGAAGTCCCGTTCCTGGGTGCATATGCGACGGAACCTCAGGAGTTGCGACTTGACGAGGCCTGAGTAAGTGTGTTTTGGGTGAAAACTGCTTTTATGTAGTAGGGCATGCGTGTCGGTTTCTTTGAAGAAGACTTTAATGTCCAATTTGTGCGACGAAATGAAATCTGGACCCTTGTAAGTTGTGGTGTCCAGAAAGTCTACCGATAGGTGACTGGTGGTGGATTTTAATTTAATAGATGGGTTATGGTTATTTAGTGTCGCCACAAATTCCATGAACTCGTCTTCAGAGTGAGTCCATACTCCCCAGATATCATCTAGGTACCTAAAATAGTGAAGGGGCTGTTTTTGGCATCGGGATAAGGCCGAAGCCTCCCATTCTGCCATAAATATGTTAAGCGTAGGCGGGGCAAACTTCTTGCCCATCGCCGTGCCTTTAACTTGCAGGAAAAATTCCCATTGAACTCAAAATCGTTTCTATTTAAATTGATGTCTAATAATTGGATGAGTTCTTTGTCGGGCCTGGAGGTGTCTGGGTTTTTTGAAAAATATTTTTAATGGCCTGAATTCCCTCTTGGATGTCGATGTTTGTGTAAAGGCCATCCACGTCCATAGTGAACAGGATGGCCTTTTGGGGAATTTTTAGTCTTTTGACTTTCTGGACAAAATCATACGTGTCTTTTATATAGCTGGGGTGGCCCGTCGAAAGAGGATTTAAGTAGAAATCTAAAAATTCTGCCGTATAGTACGTTTCACTGCCGCAATCGGATACTATAGGCCTTCCTGGGGAATTTCGTGAGGTTTGCTCCATTTGGTCGGGTCTTTGTGTATTTTGGGGAGCATGTAGAACCTCCTGCTTCTAGGTTCAGCGTTACCCAATAGGTAGGACTTTTGTTTTGCGTTGATGTGTTTTTTCTGATATAGGGTTTGGGTTATATTTTTAACCATAGGTACAGTGTCTAAAAAAATGGGTCTATCCAATTTCTGGTAATATTTTAGGTCATTCAATTGTCTATATCCCTCCCATAAATATTGTTCTCGGTCCCATATGACTATCGCACTGCCCTTGTCTGCAGGTTTAATGACGATCTGTTTATTGCCCTTTAACTGTTTTAGAGCGTTCGTTTCCTCCAGAGTGAGGTTAAGCTCTTCCTGGGACGGTCTAAAATGTTTTTAAGGTATTCCAGATCCTTTTCGAATAACGTCGCGGAGATCTGCGGGTAGTTTGTCTGCGTGGTGGGACCCAGTCCGATTGGGTGTGAACGGAGGGGATTTGAGTCAGTCTCATTTTGGAAATAGGCTGCCAATTTAAGTCTCCTGTGGTATTGTTGCAGGTCGTATCGTGTCTGCATTTCGAGGCATTTTCTGCTCGTTCTACCCGATGGAATAAAAGTCAAACCCCTGTTGAGCAGGCAAAGTTGTGGGGGAGTGATATGGAATTTTTTAGATAGGATTACAACGTTTCGATGCCCCTCCTGAGCATACAGGCTTGTGGGGATATTTATTTTAAATGTTGAAGCCAGTGCTGGAGCATGTTTCTGGCTGTGTCCACCGTCCAGTGTATATGGTCACTTTCAGTGTGAAACTCAGATTTGGACAGGGCCGGAATGTGTTTTAACTTGGCAGAAATATAGGCGTTCAGGATGGTCAATTGCGTCTGCTCCTTTGTTGGGAGCATTCCTGAAAAGTTCACCTCTGGAACCCAAATTTCTGCCAGTGGAAATTTTCCTTTTGCTGCTCTTAAAGCCACCTGCATCTGTTTGATGGCAGTGTCTTTGGCGTTCTGCGCCCGGCTGTTAATCCCTAATGATAAGATGACGTGTTCCACGTCAGTGGAGACTGCGTTTTTATTGATCACAGCCTCCATGTGTCTGAACGTGGCCCCTGGATAGCTTTCTATTTGGAGGTCAGAATTCTTAAAAGGTGGAATTTTGGACAGATTGGAGTCCCCGATAATCGAGCCATTTTTATCGCACACTCAGCTTCCATTCTATCATTTTTCTGGACGTGTTTAGGTGTCTATTCGGTCCGTCCTCCTGGGAGTCACGTCGTGCTCCAGAAGGTGTGTTGAGTTCGACACTTAAACGAGCCTGTGTGGCTGTCCTGAGGCTGGTGACTTTTTCGGGGCTTAAGGTGACTCTTTGTGAGCCGAGATTATCCCGTTCGCACTCTCCTTGATCCTCGATAAGGATGAGGTCTTGTTCCTGTCTGATACAGGGGTTGGGACGAACGCGAGGAGTGCGTTGTTCTTTTGGGGAGGCAGGGAGATTTATGGTAATCTCTGAATGACTGTCCGAGTCCTCCTTTCTAATAGGAGACCAATCGTTCGGTGGGTCTGTCATCGTGCATGCTGTTTTGGTCGGTTTTGTTACTAAGGGGTGGATGTTTCAGACAGAGATTGTGCATCCGTCATGGTGTGCACCAAAGCCTGCACCATAACTCTATTAGTCATTGTGTTTTCTGGGAGAGGAGGAGCGGGAGAGAGATTTTGGGTCTCCGCTTCCTCCCTCGTTTCTCCAGAATCCAAGGCAGGGACGGAGGTGTGCCATCTCTCCCTTACCAACCCGTGAGCCTCGTGTATTGTTTTGTCTTTCAGTCTTTTACCGATCCCACGTTTAGCCCATAATATAGCCGTATTGAAACATTCCTCCCAGCCCTGGGAGGGAATGTGCTGGAGTTTAGCCATTTCTTCCACCAATGCGTCTTCATAATGGTTTTTAAGAATCAGCATAGTGGTATAGGCCCAGTTTTTGGCATTGCCTTCAATGAGGGCTTGTGTTGTGGGGTTTGGCAAAGCTGGTTTGATGACCTCTGACAGGTGTTTTTCAATTTTGTCAATTGCAGGAGGCTGTTCCTGACTGACGTTATTTTTGTGATGCACCAATTTGATGATTTTAAATAAGGTACGGGTTTTTGCTACAAAGTCAGGGTCATCTGAATGCTTGGGCTTTATTTTTTGTTTCTGATGTGTGTTTTTATTTTGCAGGTGTGAACGAACTTTCTGTGTTTTGTTCTGCACCCATCCCCGTGGTTCTTTCGTAAAGGATTTTTGGTGGAACATCAATGTACCGGGCCCCAAACGGGCCCGGGGTTCAAAAATTGTGGTCTGCCAGACCACTGATAAGACTGACTATGGTGAGTCTGTGCTGCCCTCATGTGGCCACCATATTTTACTGCACGTGCATGCACTCTCTCTTCCTGTGCATGACGCTGGGCCTGATGGCCACCATATTTGACTGCATCCGCATAGGTGAACGCTCTTTCTCCCTGTGCATGACGTTCAGTGTCGCGGTAGGAACGGGGCATAGGCCAGACTGTGCCATGCCTGGCAAGCCTGCGACCACGTGTGACCACCGTCCAACCGTCCCTTTCTGGCCAAACCATAGTTTTAGGAAATGTTGTTTTGAATTTGTAACTGTAAAAGTAAGGATTTTTCTTGCAGAAATTGAAATCAGGTAAGTAAATCTAAAAATTGTCTTGTTTTTTTGTAATTTATAAATCAAAGCGAGTCAAATAGAGTTAATCAAATAAAAATGCTTTTATGTTTTTATATGAACAGGCTGTTATTCTAAATGTGAAAATAAAAGCAAGGATTTTAAGGTAAGTAAAACAAAAAAAATTGTTGTGGCTTATATGTCAATATTTTTTTGAATGTAAACAAATAAAATAAAATAGCTTTTCTTAAGTTTTTTTATGTGAAAAATTTGTAAACTGAACAAGCCGTTGCAATGTTTCGGTTCTCTTGGAACCTTCTTCAGGCAGGCTTGTTGTAATTTTGAAAAATGTAAATCCCAAAATGAAAGATAAAAAAATTAAAAATAAAGAAATGAATCCCAAAGTGAATAAATCAATTGTCAAATAAAGAAATGAAAAGAGATCAAATTGTGTTGAGGATCAGAATAAAAAGTTTTTAAATTGCAAAGAGTGTTAGAGGCTTTCTCATTAAGAGCTGGAAGCAGTGAATGAGCTTCTGCATCCTCAGTTGTCCCTTTTTATAGTGTGGGGGCGGGACTCAATTTGAATGAGTCAATAGGAGCTTCTCCCATACTTTTGGTTTAAAAGAAACAGCTCTCAGCCAATCAGAAAAGTAGCTGTCTTTTCAAAATAATTTCAGAAGGGCTTTTTTTTTAAAATTTGAATGTAAATCATAGTGATGGAGGTGAGACTCAGTTTGAATGAGCCAATTGGAGCCTTTTCCATATTTTTGGTTTGAAAATAAACTATTTCCAGCCAGTCAGAACATTAGCTGTCCTTTCAAAAAATTATAGAAATACTTTATTTATATATATTTGATTTTAAATTATAGTTATATTTTGTAATGTATTTAAAAGGATAAATTATTATATATATATATATATATTTTTAAATTTGGATTGCATAAATGCACCCTAATCTATATTTGTTTATGATTATTATAACTAAAACACTGTGTAAATGACCCATATTTCTATTTTCCATGTATTTGGTTTATTATGATTATTTTAAGTAGACTGATTATTAGAAGGAAGTTGTAAACAGTCGAGCTACTTGCAAGCATGAGGCACGGGCTGGTAAGGTTTAGGGTAAGGGTTAGCGGTTAAGGGTTAGGTTTAGGGGTTAGGTTAAGGGGTTAGGTTAAGGGGTTGAGTTTAGGGGTTAGGTTAAGGGGTTAGGTTTAGGGGTTAAGTTTAGGGGTTAGGTTAAGGGGTTAAGTTTAGGGGTTAGGTTTAGGGGTTAAGTTTAGGGGTTAGGTTAAGGGGTTAAGTTTAGGGGTTAGGTTAAGGGGTTAGGAAGTTAAGGAGGGTAGGCGCTAACCAGTGTGCACAGGCCATCAATGTCGCTCCCTCGACTGGATTCACTTCTCATTCAGGCCTTGGGGATATATAGTGCCTAATTTATTGATCCAAATTCTCTCTGCTCTTTTTCTCTGGGGCACGGACCACTGCGGGTTGGCCTGTAGGACCCGTGACCGGAAGGATTCCCATCCGTGTTTAAGGAAATGTTGGACCAGGTAAGTGTTATTTTCTCTTCCTCTCAGAATGTTGTATTTATGTTGTGTCATTCTGACCAGAATGGTGTTGCCCGTCTCTCCCACATATTGAGCTCCACATTGTTTGCAGGTGATGAGGTAAATGCAGTTTTTACAGTGTACCGTTCCTGATTGGTAAGTACTGAAAACCTCTTTTGTAAACTTGTTTTGTACTGAATCCTTTATGTTCCAAATATTGTCCCTGATGTTTTGGTTTCGTGTTGTGAAGAGGATGGAGTTTGGCTCTAATTAGATAGTCTTGTAAACTTTTGTTTTTCTAAATGCTGCTATAACTCTGTGGTTCTTCAATATTTGTGTCTGTCCCAATATGTTCTGGAAGTTGGACTTTACCTCTTTGGTCAGTTTCAGAGCGGCCGAGGAGTAAGTCAGGACAAAGGGGACGCCGGTCCCCTCCGCCTGGGCCCTGCTTGTCAAGTATGATTTAAAAACCTTTCTCAAGAAGGACCTGTTATATCCTCTGGGCCGGAGCGCTTTGAAGAGGATTCGTGTCGCTTCTCTGAAGTCCCGTTCCTGGGTGCATATGCGACGGAACCTCAGGAGTTGCGACTTGACGAGGCCTGAGTAAGTGTGTTTTGGGTGAAAACTGCTTTTATGTAGTAGGGCATGCGTGTCGGTTTCTTTGAAGAAGACTTTAATGTCCAATTTGTGCGACGAAATGAAATCTGGACCCTTGTAAGTTGTGGTGTCCAGAAAGTCTACCGATAGGTGACTGGTGGTGGATTTTAATTTAATAGATGGGTTATGGTTATTTAGTGTCGCCACAAATTCCATGAACTCGTCTTCAGAGTGAGTCCATACTCCCCAGATATCATCTAGGTACCTAAAATAGTGAAGGGGCTGTTTTTGGCATCGGGATAAGGCCGAAGCCTCCCATTCTGCCATAAATATGTTAGCGTAGGCCGGGGCAAACTTCTTGCCCATCACCGTGCCTTTAACTTGCAGGAAAAATTCCCCATTGAACTCAAAATCGTTTCTATTTAAATTGATGTCTAATAATTGGATGAGTTCTTTGTCGGGCCTGGAAGTGTCTGGGTTTTTTGAAAAATATTTTTAATGGCCTGAATTCCCTCTTGGATGTCGATGTTTGTGTAAAGGCCATCCACGTCCATAGTGAACAGGATGGCCTTTTGGGGAATTTTTAGTCTTTTGACTTTCTGGACAAAATCATACGTGTCTTTTATATAGCTGGGGTGGCCCGTCGAAAGAGGATTTAAGTAGAAATCTAAAAATTCTGCCGTATAGTACGTTTCACTGCCGCAATCGGATACTATAGGCCTTCCTGGGGAATTTCGTGAGGTTTGCTCCATTTGGTCGGGTCTTTGTGTATTTTGGGGAGCATGTAGAACCTCCTGCTTCTAGGTTCCAGCGTTACCCAATAGGTAGGACTTTTGTTTTGCGTTGATGTGTTTTTTCTGATATAGGGTTTGGGTTATATTTTTAACCATAGGTACAGTGTCTAAAAAAATGGGTCTATCCAATTTCTGGTAATATTTTAGGTCATTCAATTGTCTATATCCCTCCCATAAATATTGTTCTCGGTCCCATATGACTATTGCACTGCCCTTGTCTGCAGGTTTAATGACGATCTGTTTATTGCCCTTTAACTGTTTTAGAGCTGCTCGTTTCCTCCAGAGTGAGGTTAAGCTCTTCCTGGGACGGTCTAAAATGTTTTTAAGGTATTCCAGATCCTTTTCGAATAACGTGCGGAGATCTGCGGGTAGTTTGTCTGCGTGGTGGGACCCAGTCCGATTTGGGTGTGAACGGAGGGGATTTGAGTCAGTCTCATTTTGGAAATAGGCTGCCAATTTAAGTCTCCTGTGGTATTGTTGCAGGTCGTATCGTGTCTGCATTTCGAGGCGTTTTCTGCTCGTTCTACCCGATGGAATAAAAGTCAAACCCCTGTTGAGCAGGCAAAGTTGTGGGGGAGTGATATGGAATTTTTTAGATAGGATTACAACGTTTCGATGCCCCTCCTACGCATACAGGCTTGTGGGGATATTTATTTTAAATGTTGAAGCCAGTGCTGGAGCATGTTTCTGGCTGTGTCCACCGTCCAGTGTATATGGTCACTTTCAGTGTGAAATTCAGATCTGGACAGGGCCGGAATGTGTTTTAAATTGGCAGAAATATAGGCGTTCAGGATGGTCAATTGTGTCTGCTCCTTTGTTGGGAGCATTCCTGAAAAGTTCAACTCTGGAACCCAAATTTCTGCCAGTGGAAATTTTTCTTTTGCCGCTCTTAAAGCCGCCTGCATCTGTTTGATGGCAGTGTCTTTGGCGTTCTGCGCCCGGCTGTTAATCCCTAATGATAAGATGACGTGTTCCACGCCAGTGGAGACTGCGTTTTATTGATCACAGCCTCCATGTGTCTGAACGTGGCCCCTGGATAGCTTTCTATTTGGAGGTCAGAATTCTTAAAAGGTGGAATTTTAGACAGATTGGAGTCCCCGATAACGAGCCATTTTTTTCGCGACACTCAGCTTCCATTCTATCATTTTTCTGGACGTGTTTAGGTGTCTATTCGGTCCGTCCTCCTGGGAGTCACGTCGTGCTCCAGAAGGTGTGTTGAGTTCGACACTTAAACGAGCCTGTGTGGCTGTCCTGAGGCTGGTGACTTTTTCGGGCTTAAGGTGACTCTTTGTGAGCCGAGATTATCCCGTTCAGCACTCCCTTGATCCTCGATAAGGATGAGGTCTTGTTCCTGTCTGATACAGGGGTTGGGACTAACGCGAGGAGTGCGTTGTTCTTTTGGGGAGGCAGGGAGATTTATGGTAATCTCTGAATGACTGTCCGAGTCCTCCTTTCTAATAGGAGACCAATCGTTCGGTGGGTCTGTCATCGTGCATGCTGTTTTGGTCGGTTTTGTTACTAAGGGGTGGATGTTTCAGACAGAGATTGTAGCGTCCGTCATGGTGTGCACCAAAGCCTGCACCATAACTCTATTAGTCATTGTGTTTTCTGGGAGAGGAGGAGCGGAGAGAGATTTTGGGTCTCCGCTTCCTCCCTCGTTTCTCCAGAATCCAAGGCAGGGACGGAGGTGTGCCATCTCTCCCCTACCAACCCGTGAGCCTGCGTGTATTGTTTTGTCTTTCAGTCTTTTACCGATCCCACGTTTAGCCCATAATATAGTCAGTATTGAAACATTCCTCCCAGCCCTGGGAGGGAATGTGCTGGAGTTTAGCCATTTCTTCCACCAATGCGTCTTCATAATGGTTTTTAAGAATCAGCATAGTGGTATAGGCCCAGTTTTTGGCATTGCCTTCAATGAGGGCTTGTGTTGTGGGGTTTGGCAAAGCTGGTTTGATGACCTCTGACAGGTGTTTTTCAATTTTGTCAATTGCAGGAGGCTGTTCCTGACTGACGTTATTTTTGTGATGCACCAATTTGATGATTTTAAATAAGGTACGGGTTTTTGCTACAAAGTCAGGGTCATCTGAATGCTTGGGCTTTATTTTTTGTTTCTGATGTGTGTTTTTATTTTGCAGGTGTGAACGAACTTTCTGTGTTTTGTTCTGCACCCATCCCCGTGGTTCCTTCAGTAAAGGATTTTTGGTGGAACATCAATGTACCGGGCCCCAAACGGGCCCGGGGTTCAAAAATTGTGGTCTGCCAGACCACTGATAAGACTGACTATGGTGAGTCTGTGCTGCCCTCATGTGGCCACCATATTTTACTGCACGTGCATGCACTCTCTCTTCCTGTGCATGACGCTGGGCCTGATGGCCACCATATTTGACTGCATCCTTATAGGTGAACGCTCTTTCTCCCTGTGCATGACGTTCAGTGTCGCGGTAGGAACGGGCATAGGCCAGACTGTGCCATGCCTGGCAAGCCTGCGACCACGCAGTGACCACCGCCCAACCGGTCCCTTTCTGGCCAAACCATAGTTTTAGGAAATGTTGTTGTGAATTTGTAACTGTAAAAGTAAGGATTTTTCTTGCAGAAATTGAAATCAGGTAAGTAAATCTAAAAATTGTCTTGTTTTTTTGTAATTTATAAATCAAAGCGAGTCAAATAGAGTTAATCAAATAAAAATGCTTTTATGTTTTTATATGAACAGGCTGTTGCTTTAAGTGTGAAAACAAAAGCAAAGAAATTAAGGTAAGTCAAACTAAGTTTTTTTGGGTTATATGTCTTCTATGTTTTTATATGAACAGGCTGTTATTCTAAATGTGAAAATAAAAGCAAGGATTTTAAGGTAAGTAAAACAAAAAAATTGTTGTGGCTTATATGTCAATATTTTTTTGAATGTAAACAAATAAAATAAAATAGCTTTTCTTGAGTTTTTTTATGTGAAAAATTTGTAAACTGAACAAGCCGTTGCAACGTTTCGGTTCTCTTAGAACCTTCTTCAGGCAGGCTTGTTCTAATTTTGAAAAATGTAAATCCCAAAAAGAATAATAAAAAAATAAAAAGTAAAGAAATGAATCCCAAAATGAATAAATCAATTGTCAAATAAAGAAATTAAAAGAGATCAAAGTGTGTTGAGGATCAGAATAAAAAGTTTTTAAATTGCAAAGAGTGTTAGAGGCTTTCTCATTAAGAGCTGGAAGCAGTGAATGAGCTTCTGCATCCTCAGCTGTCCCTTTTATAGTGTGGGGGCGGGACTCAATTTGAATGAGTCAATAGGAGCTTCTCCCATACTTTTGGTTTAAAAAGAAACAGCTCTCAGCCAATCAGAAAAGTAGCTGTCTTTTCAAAATAATTTCAGAAGGGCTTTTTTAAAAATTTGAATGTAAATCATAGTGATGGAGGTGAGACTCAGTTTGAATGAGCCAATTGGAGCCTTTTCCATATTTTTGGTTTGAAAATAAACTATTTCCAGCCAGTCAGAACATTAGCTGTCTTTTCAAAAAATTATAGAAATACTTTATTTATATATATTTAATTTTAAATTATAGTTATATAGATGCAATGGATTTAAAAGGATAAATTATTATATATATTTGATTTTAAATTATAGTTATATTATGTGATGTATTTAAAAGGATAAATTATTATATATATATATTTTTAAATTTGGATTGCATAAATGCACCCTTATCTATATTTGTTTATGATTATAACTAAAACACTGTGTAAATGACCCATATTTCTATTTTCCCATGTATTTGGTTTATTATGATTATTTTAAGTAGACTGATTATTAGAAGGAAGTTGTAAACAGTCGAGCTACTTGCAAGCATGAGGCACGGGCTGGTAAGGTTTAGGGTAAGGGTTAGCGGTTAAGGGTTAGGTTTAGGGGTTAGGTTAAGGGGTTAGGTTAAGGGGTTGAGTTTAGGGGTTAGGTTAAGGGGTTAGGTTAAGGGGTTAGGTTAAGGGGTTGAGTTTAGGGGTTAGGTTTAGGGGTTAGGTTTAGGGGTTAGGTTTAGGGGTTAGGTTTAGGGGTTAAGTTTAGGGGTTAGGTTAAGGGGTTAAGTTTAGGGGTTAGGTTAAGGGGTTAGGAAGTGTTAGTTAAGGAGGGTAGGCGCTAACCAGTGTGCACAGGCCATCAATGTCGCTCCCTCGACTGGATTCACTTCTCATTCAGGCCTTGGGGATATATAGTGCCTAATTTATTGATCCAAATTCTCTCTGCTCTTTTTCTCTGGGGCACGGACCACTGCGGGTTGGCCTGTAGGACCGTGACCCGGAAGGATTCCCATCCATGTTTAAGGAAATGTTGGACCAGGTAAGTGTTATTTTCTCTTCCTCTCAGAATGTTGTATTTATGTTGTGTCATTCTGACCAGAATGGTGTTGCCCGTCTCTCCCACATATTGAGCTCCACATTGTTTGCAGGTGATGAGGTAAATGCAGTTTTTACAGTGTACCGCTCCTGAGTGGTAAGTACTGAAAACCTCTTTTGTAAACTTGTTTTGTACTGAATCCTTTTTGTTCCAAATATTGTCCCTGATGTTTTGGTTTCGTGTTGTGAAGAGGATGGAGTTTGGCTCTAATTAGATAGTCTTGTAAACTTTTGTTTTTTCTAAATGCTGCTATAACTCTGTGGTTCTTCAATATTTGTGTCTGTCCCAATATGTTCTGGAAGTTGGACTTTACCTCTTTGGTCAGTTTCAGAGCGGCCGAGGAGTAAGTCAGGACAAAGGGGACGCCGGTCCCCTCCGCCTGGGCCCTGCTTGTCAAGTATGATTTAAAAACCTTTCTCAAGAAGGACCTGTTATATCCTCTGGGCCGGAGCGCTTTGAAGAGGATTCGTGTCGCTTCTCTGAAGTCCCGCTCCTGGGTGCATATGCGACGGAACCTCAGGAGTTGCGACTTGACGAGGCCTGAGTAAGTGTGTTTTGGGTGAAAACTGCTTTTATGTAGTAGGGCATGCGTGTCGGTTTCTTTGAAGAAGACTTTAATGTCCAATTTGTGCGACGAAATGAAATCTGGACCCTTGTAAGTTGTGGTGTCCAGAAAGTCTACCGATAGGTGACTGGTGGTGGATTTTAATTTAATAGATGGGTTATGGTTATTTAGTGTCGCCACAAATTCCATGAACTCGTCTTCAGAGTGAGTCCATACTCCCCAGATATCATCTAGGTACCTAAAATAGTGAAGGGGCTGTTTTTGGCATCGGGATAAGGCCGAAGCCTCCCATTCTGCCATAAATATGTTAGCGTAGGCCGGGCAAACTTCTTGCCCATCGCCGTGCCTTTAACTTGCAGGAAAAATTCCCCATTGAATTCAAAATCGTTTCTATTTAAATTGATGTCTAATAATTGGATGAGTTCTTTGTCGGGCCTGGAGGTGTCTGGGTTTTTTGAAAAATATTTTTAATGGCCTGAATTCCCTCTTGGATGTCGATGTTTGTGTAAAGGCCATCCACGTCCATAGTGAACAGGATGGCCTTTTGGGGAATTTTTAGTCTTTTGACTTTCTGGACAAAATCATACGTGTCTTTTATATAGCTGGGGTGGCCCGTCGAAAGAGGATTTAAGTAGAAATCTAAAAATTCTGCCGTATAGTACGTTTCACTGCCGCAATCGGATACTATAGGCCTTCCTGGGGAATTTCGTGAGGTTTGCTCCATTTGGTCGGGTCTTTGTGTATTTTGGGGAGCATGTAGAACCTCCTGCTTCTAGGTTCAGCGTTACCCAATAGGTAGGACTTTTGTTTTGCGTTGATGTGTTTTTTCTGATATAGGGTTTGGGTTATATTTTTAACCATAGGTACAGTGTCTAAAAAATGGGTCTATCCAATTTCTGGTAATATTTTAGGTCATTCAATTGTCTATATCCCTCCCATAAATATTGTTCTCGGTCCCATATGACTATCGCGACTGCCCTTGTCTGCAGGTTTAATGACGATCTGTTTATTGCCCTTTAACTGTTTTAGAGCGTTCGTTTCCTCCAGAGTGAGGTTAAGCTCTTCCTGGGACGGTCTAAAATGTTTTTAAGGTATTCCAGATCCTTTTCGAATAACGTGCGGAGATCTGCGGGTAGTTTGTCTGCGGGTGGGACCCAGTCCGATTTGGGTGTGAACGGAGGGGATTTGAGTCAGTCTCATTTTGGAAATAGGCTGCCAATTTAAGTCTCCTGTGGTATTGTTGCAGGTCATATCGTGTCTGCATTTCGAGGCGTTTTCTGCTCGTTCTACCCGATGGAATAAAAGTCAAACCCCTGTTGAGCAAGCAAAGTTGTGGGGAGTGATATGGAATTTTTTAGATAGGATTACAACGTTTCGATGCCCCTCCTGCGCATACAGGCTTGTGGGGATATTTATTTTAAATGTTGAAGCCAGTGCTGGAGCATGTTTCTGGCTGTGTCCACCGTCCAGTGTATATGGTCACTTTCAGTGTGAAATTCAGATCTGGACAGGGCCGGAATGTGTTTTAAATTGGCAGAAATATAGGCGTTCAGGATGGTCAATTGTGTCTGCTCCTTTGTTGGGAGCATTCCTGAAAAGTTCAACTCTGGAACCCAAATTTCTGCCAGTGGAAATTTTTCTTTTGCCGCTCTTAAAGCCGCCTGCATCTGTTTGATGGCAGTGTCTTTGGCGTTCTGCGCCCAGCTGTTAATCCCTAATGATAAGATGACGTGTTCCACGTCAGTGGAGACTGCGTTTTTATTGATCACAGCCTCCATGTGTCTGAACGTGGCCCCTGGATAGCTTTCTATTTGGAGGTCAGAATTCTTAAAAGGTGGAATTTTAGACAGATTGGAGTCCCCGATAACGAGCCATTTTTTTCGCACACTCAGCTTCCATTCTATCATTTTTCTGGACGTGTTTAGGTGTCTATTCGGTCCGTCCTCCTGGGAGTCACGTCGTGCTCCAGAAGGTGTGTTGAGTTCGACACTTAAACGAGCCTGTGTGGCTGTCCTGAGGCTGGTGACTTTTCGGGGCTTAAGGTGACTCTTTGTGAGCCGAGATTATCCCGTTCAGCACTCCCTTGATCCTCGATAAGGATGAGGTCTTGTTCCTGTCTGATACAGGGGTTGGGACTAACGCGAGGAGTGCGTTGTTCTTTTGGGGAGGCAGGGAGATTTATGGTAATCTCTGAATGACTGTCCGAGTCCTCCTTTCTAATAGGAGACCAATCGTTCGGTGGGTCTGTCATCGTGCATGCTGTTTTGGTCGGTTTTGTTACTAAGGGGTGGATGTTTCAGACAGAGATTGTGCGTCCGTCATGGTGTGCACCAAAGCCTGCACCATAACTCTATTAGTCATTGTGTTTTCTGGGAGAGGAGGAGCGGAGAGAGATTTTGGGTCTCCGCTTCCTCCCTCGTTTCTCCAGAATCCAAGGCAGGGACGGAGGTGTGCCATCTCTCCCCTACCAACCCGTGAGCCTCGTGTATTGTTTTGTCTTTCAGTCTTTTACCGATCCCACGTTTAGCCCATAATATAGCCGTATTGAAACATTCCTCCCAGCCCTGGGAGGGAATGTGCTGGAGTTTGGCCATTTCTTCCACCAATGCGTCTTCATAATGGTTTTTAAGAATCAGCATAGTGGTATAGGCCCAGTTTTTGGCATTGCCTTCAATGAGGGCTTGTGTTGTGGGGTTTGGCAAAGCTGGTTTGATGACCTCTGACAGGTGTTTTTCAATTTTGTCAATTGCAGGAGGCTGTTCCTGACTGACGTTATTTTTGTGATGCACCAATTTGATGATTTTAAATAAGGTACGGGTTTTTGCTACAAAGTCAGGGTCATCTGAATGCTTGGGCTTTATTTTTTGTTTCTGATGTGTGTTTTTATTTTGCAGGTGTGAACGAACTTTCTGTGTTTTGTTCTGCACCCATCCCCGTGATTCCTTCGTAAAGGATTTTTGGTGGAACATCAATGTACCGGGCCCCAAACGGGCCCGGGGTTCAAAAAATTGTGGTCTGCCAGACCACTGATAAGACTGACTATGGTGAGTCTGTGCTGCCCTCATGTGGCCACCATATTTTACTGCACGTGCATGCACTCTCTCTTCCTGTGCATGACGCTGGGCCTGATGGCCACCATATTTGACTGCATCCTTATAGGTGAACGCTCTTTCTCCCTGTGCATGACGTTCAGTGTCGCGGTAGGAACGGGGCATAGGCCAGACTGTGCCATGCCTGGCAAGCCTGCGACCACGTGTGACCACCGTCCAACCGTCCCTTTCTGGCCAAACCATAGTTTTAGGAAATGTTGTTGTGAATTTGTAACTGTAAAAGTAAGGATTTTTCTTGCAGAAATTGAAATCAGGTAAGTAAATCTAAAAATTGTCTTGTTTTTTTGTAATTTATAAATCAAAGCGAGTCAAATAGAGTTAATCAAATAAAAATGCTTTTATGTTTTTATATGAACAGGCTGTTGCTTTAAGTGTGAAAACAAAAGCAAAGAAATTAAGGTAAGTCAAACTAAGTTTTTTTGGGTTATATGTCTTCTATGTTTTTATATGAACAGGCTGTTATTCTAAATGTGAAAATAAAAGCAAGGATTTTAAGGTAAGTAAAACAAAAAAAATTGTTGTGGCTTATATGTCAATATTTTTTGAATGTAAACAAATAAAATAAAATAGCTTTTCTTGAGTTTTTTATGTGAAAAATTTGTAAACTGAACAAGCCGTTGCAACGTTTCGGTTCTCTTAGAACCTTCTTCAGGCAGGCTTGTTCTAATTTTGAAAAATGTAAATCCCAAAAAGAATAATAAAAAAATAAAAAGTAAAGAAATGAATCCCAAAATGAATAAATCAATTGTCAAATAAAGAAATTAAAAGAGATCAAAGTGTGTTGAGGATCAGAATAAAAAGTTTTTAAATTGCAAAGAGTGTTAGAGGCTTTCTCATTAAGAGCTGGAAGCAGTGAATGAGCTTCTGCATCCTCAGCTGTCCCTTTTATAGTGTGGGGGCGGGACTCAATTTGAATGAGTCAATAGGAGCTTCTCCCATACTTTTGGTTTAAAAAGAAACAGCTCTCAGCCAATCAGAAAAGTAGCTGTCTTTTCAAAATAATTTCAGAAGGGCTTTTTTTTTAAAATTTGAATGTAAATCATAGTGATGGAGGTGAGACTCAGTTTGAATGAGCCAATTGGAGCCTTTTCCATATTTTTGGTTTGAAAATAAACTATTTCCAGCCAGTCAGAACATTAGCTGTCTTTTCAAAAAATTATAGAAATACTTTATATATATTTAATTTTAAATTATAGTTATATAGATGCAATGGATTTAAAAGGATAAATTATTATATATATTTGATTTTAAATTATAGTTATATTATGTGATGTATTTAAAAGGATAAATTATTATATATATATATATTTTTAAATTTGGATTGCATAAATGCACCCTTATCTATATTTGTTTATGATTATTATAACTAAAACACTGTGTAAATGACCCATATTTCTATTTTCCCATGTATTTGGTTTATTATGATTATTTTAAGTAGACTGATTATTAGAAGGAAGTTGTAAACAGTCGAGCTACTTGCAAGCATGAGGCACGGGCTGGTAAGGTTTAGGGTAAGGGTTAGCGGTTAAGGGTTAGGTTTAGGGGTTAGGTTAAGGGGTTAGGTTAAGGGGTTGAGTTTAGGGGTTAGGTTAAGGGGTTAGGTTAAGGGGTTGAGTTTAGGGGTTGGGTTAGGGTTAGGGTTAGTTAGGGTTTGGGTTAGTTAGGGTTAGGGTTAGGGTTAGGGTTAGGTTGTTAGGGACAACGGCCCCCCCCATAACAGTCCCCCCAGACTGCTATAGTTTACTTAGGGGACTCGCAGAAAAGCACTGGCCGGCGCATGTTTCTGGTGGACCGATCGACCTTTGCCTAAATTACAAAAAAGGGGGAATCCCCTACCTAGGCCTGTTTGTACCCCCCAGATGGCCTTGAGACTTTTGGCTATTAGGTTAACTCTTTAGATTCTTCCTACATTAGGGTTAGGGTTGGGTTGTTAGGGACAATGGCCCCCCCATAACAGTCTCCCCAGACTGCTATAGTTTATTAGGTTAAAACTTTTTAGATTTCTTCTATCGCCCTTCCTTGTTCTAAAGAGAGAAATTCCTGTCTGCGCCTATTTGTACCCCCCACATGGCCTTGAGACTTTTGGCTATTAGGTTCACTCTTTAGATTCTTCCTACATTAGGGTTAGGGTTAAGGGGTTAGGGTTATGGTTAGGGTTAGGGTTAGTTAGGGTTAGGGTTAGGGTTAGGGTTAGGGTTAGGTTAGGGTTAGGTTTAGGGTAAGGGTTAGCGGTTAAGGGTTAGGGTTAGGGTTAGTTAGGGTTAGGGTTAGGGTTAGGGTTAGGTATGGTTAGGGTTAGGGTTAGGGTTAGGGTTAGGAAATTGTAAAATCCTAAGTCCAGGCCCCAAAGGGCCCAGGCCCGGTTGTGCACAGGCCTTCTCTCAACTGGTCGCTTCCCGCGGGCCCAAAGTTCCGGCAAGAGGATCAGGCAGAGAGCCCCGTCCACCCAATCCATGCTGCACCAACATACCCAGGGTTTAAATAATTAGGGTTGCGTCAGGTGGGGTTACAAATTGTAGGTTTTAAATTAAAAGCGTTATAAGTGTAAGGGTAGGTTTAGAGTAGGTTTAGGTGTAAGGGTATGTTTTGAGTGGGTTTAGGTGTTAGGGTTAGGTTAGGGCTAGGTTAAGTTTAGAGTGGGTTTAGGTGTTAGGGTTAGGTTATGTTAGGGTTAGGTTAAGTTTTGAGTGGGTTTAGGTGTTAGGGTTAGGTTATGTTAGGGTTAGGTTAAATTTAAAGTGGGTTTAGGTGTTAGGGTTAGGTTATGTTAGGGTTAGGTTAAGTTTAGAGTGGGTTTAGGTGTTAGGGTTAGGTTAGGTTAGGGTTAGGTTAAGTTTAAAGTGGGTTTAGGTGTTAGGGTTAGGTTATGTTAGGGTTAGGTTAAGTTTTGAGTGGGTTTAGGTGTTAGGGTTAGGTTATGTTAGGGTTAGGTTAAGTTTAGAGTGGGTTTAGGTGTTAGGGTTAGGTTATGTTAGGGTTAGGTTAAGTTTAGAGTGGGTTTAGGTGTTAGGGTTAGGTTAAGTTTAGAGTGGGTTTAGGGTTAGGGTTAGGGTTAGGGTTAGGGTTAGGGTTAGGGTTAGGGTTAGGTATAGAGGTAAAAACGACTTCCACCCTCATTATGTCCACCCTCATTTGCATATCGAATCTGATTGGCTGGATTGTTTCACAGATAAATCTTTAGGACGGTCGGTCCGATTTTGCCAAGCTTGGTGTCATCGAATTCAGAATTCCGTCTGCATTCATGTGACGAGCAGAGATGAACAGAAGAAGAGAGCAATGGAAATGTAGCGCTGAAAAGGTAGAAGAGTCTTTTGCACGTAGGTTGTGAGTGGTTTAAAAATGTCACATGCACGCCTTTAAGATTTGCATGAATACGACTGTAATGGAGACGTGGTAATGAACGCATTTTTCACAAGAACGCTGAAATGTTTTTGTAGGAATTGTTGGGTGGGATAAACTCAATCCTTTATTATTATTATCATTTCATGAAACTTATCGGGCATGCTTGTGAGGAGGAGATTATTGTGTTGCGAGCAGAGCAGACTTGAGTCCAGTAAATATAGCCTATTAAAGAAATTGTTCCAAAAACAAATGCATCAGAAAATAACCGAAGGACTTGAAAAACTTTTAAGAATAAAAACGGCATCGAATCTTGCCACGATAATGAGATGACACACTTGTTAGGGGCGTTTTGCCCTTTGAAATGAAATCTGCGAAATCCAATAAAGCCCATTCAGCGGTTCAATCGCTGAGTCATCGATTACAATAACAACACATCAATTCAGATTTCCTTAAAGATAACTTTTTTTATTTATTTTTTTATTAATAATCATGCCAAGGTCTTACATTAAATTGTGTCCAAAATTGCAGAACATGAACAGCCAAAAAATAATAATAAATAATAAAAATAATATAAGGTTGAACAATGAAAGCATTTTTTGACTTTTCAATGATTTTTTGTTTTTTATGCCCGTCAAAGACATAATATAGAAGTTACAGTCAACCAGAAAACGTGACTTGACATTGCAACTCTCCACGTGTCCAACTTGCAGAGGTGGGACCAAGTCATTGTTTTCCAAGTCACAAGTAAGTCTCAAGTCATTGCATTAAAGTCCCGAGTGAAGTCCCAAGTCAAGGCAGGCAAGTCCCAAGTCAAGGCAGGCAAGTCCCAAGTCAAGTCCAAGTCAATTTACAAATCGTCAACTTTTAGCTTCAAGTCTTAAAGAAGTCATTAGTGCGCTTTGCCCAAATTAGTGTCAGAGTATTAATTACTATAGTAAATGTATACTAATTTTATCTAGAAGTTTCTAATTTAAAATCTAATTTTATCTTTCTTTTTTTTTTATCGATATCTACCCGTAAAGACCAAAGAGGGTAATAAAGATGATACATGGATCTTATCTTTGGACACACATTAAGGCAAACCAAACTTTTACTATAAACACGCTGTGAAAGGACGCTGAACGTGCTGAACTGGTGAGTGAAATCTGAAATATTACCAGGCAGTGGCTAAGGGCAGACATTTAAGTTGCATATACGAGTTCTATACTGTAAAGTGCCGCAAACCGAGTAAATGATCGGATTTGTGATTTTTAGAACCACGACCAATATAATTAAATAAATATAGCTAAACGCGTGACAGAGGACCAGCACGTCCGCAAAAGAATGAGTGTGTTTACATGCACATTTTAACCAGTTATGCTCAAAAAGCACCAACGTGTGTGGTCACAATAAATGGCGTTCCTTTATCGAGGTCATACAACAGGGTAATAAAACACCGGGAAGATTTTGTCCATTACACCAATTGCTATAAAACGTTAAATGCTACCGACCGCAGTAAAAGTTTGCGGTTCAATATGCAGACTTTGTTAGCCTGTAAATCAACTTACCTCTGTCTGTGGATTTTCAGATTCCTCACAAAATTGGACGTTGTCGACGAGGTGTCTGTAATTTTGTAACCACAGGTTCTACATGTCGCAATCCTTTTGTTGCCTTTAACGCTGTATTCAATATATCCCAATTATATCACCTTTGGTATAATTTTTGCTGTGTCCTAGTCCTTAAATGCGCGCCGTGGTCTTCAAACTTGGTCCAGCTTTCGTGGAAGCTGATTGGTTGAATATGGAGCGTTGAAATGCAGATTTGAAAATCAAATGAATCGTCTATTTGGGAAATTAATCGTTGATTTACTGCACATTTTTTAATTATACAACTCTTATCTTTGGTTTTAAAAAGTATAAGTATTTCCAAGTCAGACGGCTGAAGTCCAAGTCAAGTTGCAATCATTGCTGTCAAAGTCTAAGTCGAGTCGCAAGTCTTTTTAATTCTATCGAGTCGAAGTCGCAAGTCATCAAATTAGTGACTCGAGTCCGAGTCAAGTCCAAGTCAAGTCCAAGTCACGCGACTCGAGTCCACACCTCTGCCAACTTGATGAAGCCGGATAACCGTTGCATTTTAGAAATGAGTTCACAAGTGAAGGGATGATGAATTTTATTGTGACAAGAGGAGCTTTAAAAACAATATAATAACAATAAATAGCGATACGTGAAATGGCTGAGGCTCCAGTGAGTTAAAATTGTAACTTTGTGGTTTTGCGACGGGTTTTCACACTTCAAAGCCTTTTTAAGACCAACTGAAGAAAACTCAAGGAATCGATTGAAGGGAACAATCCACCAGCGGGCTCTCGAATTGTAAACGTCTAGGGAGCGCACAAAGATTTACATTTGTAACGACCCTTCAAAGTTTAAAAATGCAACTTAAAGGCTTGAATCCCTCTGCTCCCAACCACCAGCACGTGGTAATAGCTTGGCCCCGCCGCTGGGCGGCAGTCCATACAATGTCAGTCTATAGAAAAATGTTTGTCTGTGGGTGGCTGCTGTTCTGAAGGTGCTGGCGGTGTGGGCCTGGGGGTTGCCGAGAAGACCAGCATTGGCCCCGTGACTCTGGGAGGTACGCTCGCGGAGATACGGGGCTTCGCTATGGCCCGCATTATATATGGTGCGTGCTGTAGCGGAATTTGACAGCGTGGTTGGTTTCCCGCTGGCGTCCCGGTGGCGTCCCGGGGACCGTGCTAGGAGCGCGTTTGGGGGCGTTGGAGTCGATCGGCGTAGGTTTGAGTGGAGTGTTTTCGGGGCCCGTGGCAGCCCTCGGTCAGGCCAGAGCAGGACAGAGGATAGAAACCACCGATGGCAAACACGCCATCTTCTTTAACTTTGGTTCCGTTGGTCCGATTTTTTTTTAAACGTTGTATACGTGTTCTATATGTGATCCTCTAGCTGTCTGATTGGCTTTGTCCTCGATCGGTCTTAAGAGTTTTGATTTAGACTCAAATACAGACTTCTCCTACGGTCTAACTTGCTCTATATTGTGTAAATGTTGTGTCTTTTTGATCAGTGTGACTTGCATTTAGTTTGGAAATGTGTCATGTTCAGAAGTTGGTTAAGTTTACAGTTAAAGATGAATAAAGTGATGCAATCTTAATTTGCGTAAGCATGGTGCCTTGATGATACATTTGACTTTTATTAGCTTAGAAGTTGGTTATGTTAAGAAGTTAGGTTAGGTTATGGGATATAGGGATGAAAACCACCCATTTTGTGATGCACCGACAGGTAGCCATGCGGTCAGACACAGTCTGTGAGTGAGCTCGATCAGGTAAAGTGACTCCCTGACATGCTAGCGGCAGCTCTTTTGTGACCTCAGCGGTGCCAAGCAGAAATTGACATTTACATTTATGCATTTGGCAGACGCTTTTATCCAAAGCGACTTACAGTGCACTTATTACAGGGACAATTCCCCGAGCAACTTGGATTAAGTGTCTTGCTCAAGGACACAATGGTAGTGGCTGTGGGGATCGAACCAGCAACCTTCTGATTACCAGTGATGTGCTTTAGTCCACTACACCACCACCACCACTCCATATTAAGCATGCCGCCTATATTAAGCATAAATGTAATAAAACGGTTCCACTGGGGCGGGACACACAAAAGTGTAATATGTTTCTCGTGGAAAGACCCCGATAGCGTGTGCAAAGTTTGGGAACGATCGCTCGTTCAGTAGCCAACACGGCGGCCTAAAACGTGCTCCTTTCACAGAGGCTTTATATTGGCCCGACCATATTAAGCATATTTATACGGTAATAATAGGGGTTCCCTGGGGCGGGACACACAAAAGTGTAATATGTTTCTCGTGGAAAGACCCCGATAGCGTGTGCAAAGTTTGGGAACGATCGCTCGTTCAGTAGCCAACACGCCGACCTAAAACGTACTCCTTTCACAGAGGCTTTATATAGGCTCGACTATATTAAGCATATTTTGACTGTAATAAAACGGGTTCCCATGGGGCTGGGCACACAAAAGTGTAATATGTTTCTCGTGGGAAGACCCCGATTGTGTGTGCAAAGTTTGGGAACGATCGCTCGTTCAGTAGCCAACGCGCGGCCTTAAATGTAATCATTTAACAGAGGCTTAATAGAATCAGACTATATTAAGCATATTATTACTGTAATAAAATGTGTTCCCCTGGGCCTGGGCACACAAAAGTGTAATATGTTTCTCGTGGAAAGACCCCGATTGTGTGTGCAAAGTTTGGGAACGATCAGCTCATTCAGTAGCCAACACAGCGGCCTAAAACGTACTCCTTGGCCCTTTATTGTTTCCCCACTGGTATACAATGTGAGTCTATGGAAAAGTGCTCACAAATGATAAAGAGTTTTTTACATCTGAGATGTACTGTTGCAGAAATGATTTTTAATGTCATTCTAAATTTTGCAAGCACAGTATTAAAGTGAATAATTCAGGTGGAATTATACAATAACACGAGAAAATTGTATTGATGGACTTATAAGGATAATAACAAGAAAACTATAATACTACTAATAATAACATTAATAATAGTAATAATTCATTTAATTTATGAAGTGCTTTTCTAGACACGGATGAGAGACCGCAAAGGCTGTCCATTTAACTGGCCATATATTTATTTATAAAATCTGCATGTTTAAAAACACGTGGACGCCCCTAAAGGTTCAGCATTGAAACTGTCTGTGATTCTCTGTTAAAATATCCACTTTTTAGCAGTTTTGCACAGTGCAGTTTTCAATATGTCCACTATTCAATTCAATACAATTCAAAGGGTCTTTATTGGCATGAATATAAACGATACAGTATTGCCAAAGCAGAGGCTGTGTAAAAAGAACTACACCTTAATCTATAATTACATTTAGTTTAACAAATATAAAAATAACTAATCAAAATAAATTCACTATGTGTATATGTGTGTATATATTTGTATCTGCAAGTCGTAAATCTATCTTTCTATCTACCTAAATATCTGTCTGTCTGTCTTATCTATCTATCTATCTGTCTGTCTGTCTGTCTGTCTGTCTGTCTGTCTGTCTGTCTCTTTGTCTGTCTTATCTATCTATCTATCTATCTATCTATCTATCTATCTATCTATCTATCTATCTATCTATCTATCTATCTATCTGTCTGTCTGTCTGTCTGTCTGTCTCTTTGTCTGTCTATCTATCTATCTGTCTGTCTGTCTGTCTGTCTGTCTGTCTCTTTGTCTGTCTATCTATCTATCTGTCTGTCTGTCTGTCTGTCTGTCTGTCTGTCTGTCTCTTTGTCTGTCTATCTATCTATCTATCTGTCTGTCTGTCTGTCTGTCTGTCTGTCTGTCTCTTTGTCTGTCTATCTATCTATCTATCTATCTATCTGTCTGTCTGTCTGTCTGTCTGTCTCTTTGTCTGTCTATCTATCTATCTATCTGTCTGTCTGTCTGTCTGTCTGTCTATCTATCTGTCTGTCTGTCTATCTGTCTGTCTATCTGTCTGTCTATCTATCTATCTATCTATCTATCTATCTATCTATCTATCAGCTATGCTGATGACACGTAACTCTACTTGTCTTTCCAGCCCAACGACACCACAGTGACTGCTCGAATCGCTGCCTGTCTGGCAGACATCTCAGCCTGGATGAAGGAACACCACATTCAACTCAACTCAGCCAAGACCGAACTCCTTGTCTTTCCAGCCAACCCTGCTGTTGAACACAACATCACCGTGCAGCTGGGTCCAACTACAGTTTCACCTTCCAAAACGGTCAGAAATCTAGGGGTAACCATTGATGATGAGCTAAATTTCACTGACCACATTTCAAAGACTGCAAGATCATGTAGATTTACACTCGACAATATCAGGAAGATAAGATCCTTCCTCTCTGTACATGCCACACAACTGCTCGTTCAGTCGCCTTGTCATAACTAGACTGGACTACTGTAACGCTCTCATTGCAGGCCTTCCTGCATGTGCTATTAGACCTCTCCAAATGATCCAGAATGCAGCAGCACTTCTGGTCTTTAATGAACCTAAGAGAGCACATGTTACACCACTTTTTGTCTCTCTCCACTCTCTGTCTATCTATCTATTCACTGTCTGTCTCTTTGTCTATCTATCTGTCTGTCTGTCTATCTGTCTGTCTATGTATGTATTTATGTAAGTATGTATCCTATCTATCTATCTATCTATCTATCTATCTATCTATCTATCTATCTATCTATCTATCTATCTATCTGTCTATCTTTCTGTTTATCTATATGTCTATCTATATGTCTGTCTTTTCTTTCTATCTATCTGTCTGTCAGTCTGTCTTTGTGTCTGTCTGTCTTATCTATCTATCTGTCTGTCTGTCTATCTGTCTTTTCTATCTATCTCTGTCTGTTTGTCTATCTGTCTGTCTATGTATGTATTCTATCTATCTGTCTGTCTGTCTGTCTGTCTGTCTGTCTGTCTGTCTGTCTATCTATATGTCTGTCTTTTCTTTCTATCTATCTGTCTTATCTATCTATCTATCTGTCTGTCTGTCTGTCTGTCTATATGTCTGTCTGTCTGTCTATCTATATGTCTGTCTTTTCTTTCTATCTATCTGTCTTATCTATCTATCTATCTATCTGTCTGTCTGTCTGTCTGTCTTTTCTATCTATCTCTGTCTGTTTGTCTATCTGTCTGTCTATGTATGTATTCTATCTATCTATCTGTCTGTCTGTCTGTCTGTCTGTCTGTCTGTCTATCTATATGTCTGTCTTTTCTTTCTATCTATCTGTCTTATCTATCTATCTATCTATCTGTCTGTCTGTCTGTCTGTCTGTCTGTCTGTCTGTCTATCTATATGTCTGTCTTTTCTTTCTATCTATCTGTCTTATCTATCTATCTATCTATCTATCTATCTATCTATCTATCTATCTATCTATCAGCTATGCTGATGACACGCAACTCTACTTGTCTTTCCAGCCCAACGACACCACAGTGACTGCTCGAATCGCTGCCTGTCTGGCAGACATCTCAGCCTGGATGAAGGAACACCACATTCAACTCAACTCAGCCAAGACCGAACTCCTTGTCTTTCCAGCCAACCCTGCTGTTGAACACAACATCACCGTGCAACTGGGTCCAACTACAGTTTCACCTTCCAAAACGGTCAGAAATCTAGGGGTAACCATTGATGATGAGCTAAATTTCACTGACCACATTTCAAAGACTGCAAGATCATGTAGATTTACACTCGACAATATCAGGAAGATAAGATCCTTCCTCTCTGTACATGCCACACAACTGCTCGTTCAGTCGCCTTGTCATAACTAGACTGGACTACTGTAACGCTCTCATTGCAGGCCTTCCTGCATGTGCTATTAGACCTCTCCAAATGATCCAGAATGCAGCAGCACTTCTGGTCTTTAATGAACCTAAGAGAGCACATGTTACACCACTTTTTGTCTCTCTCCGCTCTCTGTCTATCTATCTATTCACTGTCTGTCTCTTTGTCTATCTATCTGTCTGTCTGTCTATCTGTCTGTCTATGTATGTATGTATGTATGTATGTATGTATCCTATCTATCTATCTATCTATCTATCTATCTATCTATCTATCTATCTATCTATCTATCTGTTTATCTATATGTCTATCTATATGTCTATCTATATGTCTGTCTTTTCTTTCTATCTATCTGTCTTATCTATCTGTCTGTCAGTCTGTCTTTGTGTCTGTCTGTCTTATCTATCTATCTGTCTGTCTATCTGTCTTTTCTATCTATCTCTGTCTGTTTGTCTATCTGTCTGTCTATGTATGTATTCTATCTGTCTGTCTGTCTGTCTGTCTGTCTGTCTGTCTATCTATATGTCTGTCTTTTCTTTCTATCTATCTGTCTTATCTATCTATCTATCTATCTATCTATCTATCTATCTATCTATCTATCATCTGATCGCGGCTGCATTTCTCTTCTAGTAGTTTTAGATCTAAGTGCTGCATTCGACACGATAGATCACGACATTCTCTTGAATAGGCTGGAGAATTATGTTGGAATTTGTGGAGTTGCATTAGCATGGTTTAGGTCATATTTAGCAGACCACTACCACTTTGTCTATGTAAATGAGGAATCGTCAAACCAAACAAAAGTTAAATATGGAGTGCCACAGGGATCAGTTTTAGGGCTTCTGCTTTTCTCCATGTATATGCTTCCCCTGGGAGATATTATCAGGAATCGTGGAATATGTTTCCACTGCTATGCTGACGATACACAACTTTATATTTCTTCAAAACTTGATGAGATTTCACAATTCTCAAAATTAGCAGAGTGTATCAATTAAATAAAAGATTGGATGGCCAGAAATTTCCTTCTACTCAATTCTGACAAAACAGAGGTTCTAATTATTGGACCAAAAACCTCTAAAAATAAGCCGCTAAAATATAATTTGACTCTAGATGGATGTTCTGTTACATCATCTTCAACAGTGAAAAACTTAGGTGTTATGTTTGATACAATCTGTCCTTTGAAAATCAAATTACAGATGTTTGTAGCACAGCATTCTTCCGCCTCAGAAATAGTGCTAAATGAAGGCATATGCTCTCTGTTGCTGATGCCGAAAAACTAATTCATGCGCTCATGACCTAAAGACTAGATTATTGTAATGCATTACTGGGAGGATGTCCAGCAAGATCAATAAATAAACTTCAATTGGTTCAAAATGCATCAGCATTTTAAAATTCTGTTAACTACATACAAAGCTTTGAATGGTCTAGCTCCAGCAGTACTTAAATGATCTTCTGTCACGCTATATTCCATCACGTTCATTACGATCGCAAAATTCTGGCCTGTTAATAGTTCCTAGAATATCAAAATCCACAAAAGGAGGTAGATCCTTTTCATATTTGGCTCCTAAACTATGGAATAGTCTCCCAAACACTGTTCGAGATGCAGACACACCCTCTCAGTTTAAGTCTAGACTAACGACTCATCTATTTAGCCAGACATACACCTAATTTATCCTCCAACCCACAATTAGGCTGCTTTAGTTGGGTCTCCCGGAACCAGAAACAGTGATCATGATCTCTAACTCTGCAATACATTTTATGGCATCTATGCTTACATCTTTTTATTTGTTTCCTTGTCTCAACCTCGGGACTCCTATCCTGAGGTCACCAGAACCGGCTGGATCCAGCACCATTCCTGCTTCGTGTTGGACTCCACTGCTTCATGTCGCTGAATGATGATGACTAAATGCAGCCGGTGCCAGCCAAACATCACTTCGGTCTATTATGATGGACTTCAGAGGATGAACTGATACCAACTCCAACCTGCATCACCTCGGTCTATTGATGGACTACGATCTTGAAATGGAATGCATAGACTAGCTATTGCCAACAAAAGCCTTCATCAGCCAATTAACAAGGACAATTGCATCTATGTGAACTTCTGCAATTAATCTAGATGGACTTCAAAGCCTGTGGTCATTAATCTTACAGTTCAAACACAATCAATGTTTAAACAATGACCCTTAACCCTTACTTAGTTTAATAATTTTAAACCATGATTTTAACTATACACAAGTAATATTTACATTATATTCATGATGTTAGCCAGAGGGAACTGGCCCCCACAGTAAGTCTGGTTTCTCCCAAGGTTATTTTTCTCCATTAATCCACATCTTATGGAGTTTTGTGTTCCTTGCCACAGTCGCCTACAGCTTGCTCACTGGGGTTATTAATACAATTATTATTTAATTATTTTTAAACACGATTAAGAATCGTATTTTATCTAATTGCACAATGATGATTCATCGACATTACAGTTTTATCGTCTGTTAATGCTGATCTTCTGTAAAGCTGCTTTGAAACGATGTGTGTTGTGAAAGGCGCTATACTGAATAAAATTGACTTGACTATCTGTCTGTCTGTCTCTCTGTCTATCTATCAGTCTGTCTGTCTGTCTGTCTGTGTCTGGTTTTGTGTGTCTCTATGTAACTAATTAACTAACTAACTAATAAAGCTTTTAAATAATGTTTAAACTTTTTTATCATTATTATTATTATTTCACAATATTTCTTTTACTTGTATGTGAGGAGTATTTTTGAGTCCAGTTAATTTGATCAAAGATATGTTTCCAAAAATGAAATAAATGAAAAACAAATAACAGAAGGATATTTTGTAGAAAACAAAATGTTTTGAAAATAAACTGCTTCAAATATTGCATAGGTTTAAATTTGTAAGTAGTAAAGTGTAATTCTCCATCAGTCCACTAGGGTTAGCCCCAGTCCGCTGGGGTTAGTTGGGGTTAAATCACTAGTTGACCCTAACCCCTAGCCCTCTGGGGTTAAAAAGTCTGTAGGTATAGAGGTAAAAACGACTTCCACCCTCATTATGTCCACCCTCATTTGCATATCGAATCTGATTGGCTGGATTGTTTCACAGATAAATCTTTAGGACGGTCGGTCCGATTTTGCCAAGCTTGGTGTCATCGAATTCAGAATTCCGTCTGCATTCATGTGACGAGGAGAGATGAACAGAAGAAGAGAGCAATGGAAATGTAGCGCTGAAAAGGTAGAAGAGTCTTTTGCACGTAGGTTGTGAGTGGTTTAAAATGTCACATGCACGCCTTTAAGATTTGCATGAATACGACTGTAATGGAGACGTGGTAATGAACGCATTTTTCACAAGAACGCTGAAATGTTTTTGTAGGAATTGTTGGGTGGGATAAACTCAATCCTTTATTATTATTATCATTTCATGAAACTTATCGGGGCATGCTTGTGAGGAGGAGATTATTGTGTTGCGAGCAGAGCAGACTTGAGTCCAGTAAATATAGCCTATTAAAGAAATTGTTCCAAAAACAAATGCATCAGAAAATAACCGAAGGACTTGAAAAACTTTTAAGAATAAAAACGGCATCGAATCTTGCCACGATAATGAGATGACACACTTGTTAGGGGCGTTTTGCCCTTTGAAATGAAATCTGCGAAATCCAATAAAGCCCATTCATGGTTCACTCGCTGAGTCATCGATTACAATAACAACACATCAATTCAGATTTCCTTAAAGATAACTTTTTTTATTTATTTTTTTATTAATAATCATGCCAAGGTCTTACATTAAATTGTGTCCAAAATTGCAGAACATGAACAGCCAAAAAATAATAATAAATAATAAAAATAATATAAGGTTGAACAATGAAAGCATTTTTTGACTTTTCAATGATTTTTTGTTTTTTATGCCCGTCAAAGACATAATATAGAAGTTACAGTCAACCAGAAAAGTGACTTGACATTGCAACTCTCCACGTGTCCAACTTGCAGAGGTGGGACCAAGTCATTGTTTTCCAAGTCACAAGTAAGTCTCAAGTCATTGCATTAAAGTCCCGAGTGAAGTCCCAAGTCAAGGCAGGCAAGTCCCAAGTCAAGGCAGGCAAGTCCCAAGTCAAGTCCAAGTCAATTTACAAATCGTCAACTTTTAGCTTCAAGTCTTAAAGAAGTCATTAGTGCGCTTTGCCCAAATTAGTGTCAGAGTATTAATTACTATAGTAAATGTATACTAATTTTATCTAGAAGTTTCTAATTTAAAATCTAATTTTATCTTTCTTTTTTTTTATCGATATCTACCCGTAAAGACCAAAGAGGGTAATAAAGATGATACATGGATCTTATCTTTGGACACACATTAAGGCAAACCAAACTTTTACTATAAACACGCTGTGAAAGGACGCTGAACGTGCTGAACTGGTGAGTGAAATCTGAAATATTACCAGGCAGTGGCTAAGGGCAGACATTTAAGTTGCATATACGAAGTTCTATACTGTAAAGTGCCGCAAACCGAGTAAATGATCGGATTTGTGATTTTTAGAACCACGACCAATATAATTAAATAAATATAGCTAAACGCGTGACAGAGGACCAGCACGTCCGCAAAAGAATGAGTGTGTTTACATGCACATTTTAACCAGTTATGCTCAAAAAGCACCAACGTGTGTGGTCACAATAAATGGCGTTCCTTTATCGAGGTCATACAACAGGGTAATAAAACACCGGGAAGATTTTGTCCATTACACCAATTGCTATAAAACGTTAAATGCTACCGACCGCAGTAAAAGTTTGCGGTTCAATATGCAGACTTTGTTAGCCTGTAAATCAACTTACCTCTGTCTGTGGATTTTCAGATTCCTCACAAAATTGGACGTTGTCGACGAGGTGTCTGTAATTTTGTAACCACAGGTTCTACATGTCGCAATCCTTTTGTTGCCTTTAACGCTGTATTCAATATATCCCAATTATATCACCTTTGGTATAATTTTTGCTGTGTCCTAGTCCTTAAATGCGTGCCGCGGTCTTCAAACTTGGTCCAGCTTTCGTGGAAGCTGATTGGTTGAATATGGAGCGTTGAAATGCAGATTTGAAAATCAAATGAATCGTCTATTTGGGAAATTAATCGTTGATTTACTGCACATTTTTTAATTATACAACTCTTATCTTTGGTTTTAAAAAGTATAAGTATTTCCAAGTCAGACGGCTGAAGTCCAAGTCAAGTTGCAAGTCATTGCTGTCAAAGTCTAAGTCGAGTCGCAAGTCTTTTTTAATTCTATCGAGTCGAGTCGCAAGTCATCAAATTAGTGACTCGAGTCCGAGTCAAGTCCAAGTCAAGTCCAAGTCACGCGACTCGAGTCCACACCTCTGCCAACTTGATGAAGCCGGATAACCGTTGCATTTTAGAAATGAGTTCACAAGTGAAGGGATGATGAATTTTATTGTGACAAGAGGAGCTTTAAAAACAATATAATAACAATAAATAGCGATACGTGAAATGGCTGAGGCTCCAGTGAGTTAAAATTGTAACTTTGTGGTTTTGCGACGGGTTTTCACACTTCAAAGCCTTTTTAAGACCAACTGAAGAAAACTCAAGGAATCGATTGAAGGGAACAATCCACCAGCGGGCTCTCGAATTGTAAACGTCTAGGGAGCGCACAAAGATTTACATTTGTAACGACCCTTCAAAGTTTAAAAATGCAACTTAAAGGCTTGAATCCCTCTGCTCCCAACCACCAGCACGTGGTAATAGCTTGGCCCCGCCGCTGGGCGGCAGTCCATACAATGTCAGTCTATAGAAAAATGTTTGTCTGTGGGTGGCTGCTGTTCTGAAGGTGCTGGCGGTGTGGGCCTGGGGGTTGCCGAGAAGACCAGCATTGGCCCCGTGACTCTGGGAGGTACGCTCGCGGAGATACGGGGCTTCGCTATGGCCCGCATTATATATGGTGCGTGCTGTAGCGGAATTTGACAGCGTGGTTGGTTTCCCGCTGGCGTCCCGGTGGCGTCCCGGGGACCGTGCTAGGAGCGCGTTTGGGGGCGTTTGGAGTCGATCGGCGTAGGTTTGAGTGGAGTGTTTTCGGGGCCCGTGGCAGCCCTCGGTCAGGCCAGAGCAGGACAGAGGATAGAAACCACCGATGGCAAACACGCCATCTTCTTTAACTTTGGTTCCGTTGGTCCGATTTTTTTTTAAACGTTGTATACGTGTTCTATATGTGATCCTCTAGCTGTCTGATTGGCTTTGTCCTCGATCGGTCTTAAGAGTTTTGATTTAGACTCAAATACAGACTTCTCCTACGGTCTAACTTGCTCTATATTGTGTAAATGTTGTGTCTTTTTGATCAGTGTGACTTGCATTTAGTTTGGAAATGTGTCATGTTCAGAAGTTGGTTAAGTTTACAGTTAAAGATGAATAAAGTGATGCAATCTTAATTTGCGTAAGCATGGTGCCTTGATGATACATTTGACTTTTATTAGCTTAGAAGTTGGTTATGTTAAGAAGTTAGGTTAGGTTATGGGATATAGGGATGAAAACCACCCATTTTGTGATGCACCGACAGGTAGCCATGCGGTCAGACACAGTCTGTGAGTGAGCTCGATCAGGTAAAGTGACTCCCTGACATGCTAGCGGCAGCTCTTTTGTGACCTCAGCGGTGCCAAGCAGAAATTGACATTTACATTTATGCATTTGGCAGACGCTTTTATCCAAAGCGACTTACAGTGCACTTATTACAGGGACAATTCCCCGAGCAACTTGGATTAAGTGTCTTGCTCAAGGACACAATGGTAGTGGCTGTGGGGATCGAACCAGCAACCTTCTGATTACCAGTGATGTGCTTTAGTCCACTACACCACCACCACCACTCCATATTAAGCATGCCGCCTATATTAAGCATAAATGTAATAAAACGGTTCCACTGGGGCGGACACACAAAAGTGTAATATGTTTCTCGTGGAAAGACCCCGATAGCGTGTGCAAAGTTTGGGAACGATCGCTCGTTCAGTAGCCAACACGGCGCCTAAAACGTGCTCCTTTCACAGAGGCTTTATATTGGCCCGACCATATTAAGCATATTTATACGGTAATAATAGGGGTTCCCCTGGGGCGGGACACACAAAAGTGTAATATGTTTCTCGTGGAAAGACCCCGATAGCGTGTGCAAAGTTTGGGAACGATCGCTCGTTCAGTAGCCAACACGCCGCCTAAAACGTGCTCCTTTCACAGAGGCTTTATATAGGCTCGACTATATTAAGCATATTTTGACTGTAATAAAACGGGTTCCCATGGGGCTGGGCACACAAAAGTGTAATATGTTTCTCGTGGGAAGACCCCGATTGTGTGTGCAAAGTTTGGGAACGATCGCTCGTTCAGTAGCCAACGCGGCGGCCTTAAATGTAATCATTTAACAGAGGCTTAATAGAATCAGACTATATTAAGCATATTATTACTGTAATAAAATGTGTTCCCCTGGGCCTGGGCACACAAAAGTGTAATATGTTTCTCGTGGAAAGACCCCGATTGTGTGTGCAAAGTTTGGGAACGATCGCTCGTTCAGTAGCCAACACGGCGGCCTAAAACGTGCTCCTTTCACAGAGGCTTTATATTGGCCCGACCATATTAAGCATATTTATACGGTAATAATAGGGGTTCCCCTGGGGCGGGACACACAAAAGTGTAATATGTTTCTCGTGGAAAGACCCCGATAGCGTGTGCAAAGTTTGGGAACGATCGCTCGTTCAGTAGCCAACACGCCGCCTAAAACGTGCTCCTTTCACAGAGGCTTTATATAGGCTCGACTATATTAAGCATATTTTGACTGTAATAAAACGGGTTCCCATGGGGCTGGGCACACAAAAGTGTAATATGTTTCTCGTGGGAAGACCCCGATTGTGTGTGCAAAGTTTGGGAACGATCGCTCGTTCAGTAGCCAACGCGGCGGCCTTAAATGTAATCATTTAACAGAGGCTTAATAGAATCAGACTATATTAAGCATATTATTACTGTAATAAAATGTGTTCCCCTGGGCCTGGGCACACAAAAGTGTAATATGTTTCTCGCGGAAAGACCCCGATTGTGGGTGCAAAGTTTGGGAACGATCGCTCGTTCGTAGCCAACACAGCGGCCTAAAACGTACTCCTTGGCCCTTTATTGTTTCCCCCCACTGGTATACAATGTGAGTCTATGGAAAAGTGAGATGTACTGTTGCAGAAATGATTTTTAATGTCATTCTAAATTTTGCAAGCACAGTATTAAAGTGAATAATTCAGGTGGAATTATACAATAACACGAGAAAATTGTATTGATGGACTTATAAGGATAATAACAAGAAAACTATAATACTACTAATAATAACATTAATAATAGTAATAATTCATTTAATTTATGAAGTGCTTTTCTAGACACGGATGAGAGACCGCAAAGGCTGTCCATTTAACTGGCCATATATATATTTATAAAATCTGCATGTTTAAAAACACGTGGACGCCCCTAAAGGTTCAGCATTGAAACTGTCTGTGATTCTCTGTTAAAATATCCACTTTTTAGCAGTTTTGCACAGTGCAGTTTTCAATATGTCCACCATTCAATTCAATACAATTCAAAGGGTCTTTATTGGCATGAATATAAACGATACAGTATTGCCAAAGCAGAGGCTGTGTAAAAAGAACTACACCTTAATCTATAATTACATTTAGTTTAACAAATATAAAAATAACTAATCAAAATAAATTCACTATGTGTATATGTGTGTATATATTTGTATCTGCAAGTCGTAAATCTATCTTTCTATCTACCTAAATATCTGTCTGTCTGTCTTATCTATCTATCTGTCTGTCTGTCTGTCTGTCTGTCTGTCTTATCTATCTATCTATATATCTGTCTGTCTGTCTCTTTGTCTGTCTATCTATCTATCTATCTATCTGTCTGTCTGTCTGTCTGTCTGTCTATCTATCTATCTGTGTGTCTGTCTGCCTTTTCTATCTATCTATCTATGTGTCTGTCTGCCTTTTATATCTATCTATCTATCTATCTTTCTCTCTGTCTGTCTATCTTTCTCTCTGTCTGTCTGTCTGTCTATCTATCTATATTTTTGTCTGTCTATCTATATCTATCTATCTATCTATCTATCTACCTAAATATCTGTCTGTCTGTCTTTTCTATCTATCTATCTATCTATCTATCTATCTATCTATCTATCTATCTGTGTGTCTGTCTGCCTTTTCTATCTATCTATCTATCTATCTATGTGTCTGTCTGCCTTTTCTATCTATCTATCTATATATCTGTCTGTCTGTCTCTTTGTCTGTCTATCTATCTATCTGTCTGTCTGTCTGTCTCTTTGTCTATCTATCTATCTATCTATCTGTGTGTCTGTCTGCCTTTTCTATCTATCTATCTATCTATCTATCTATGTGTCTGTCTGCCTTTTATATCTATCTATCTATCTCTCTATCTATCTTTCTCTCTGTCTGTCTATCTTTCTCTCTGTCTGTCTGTCTATCTATCTAAATATCTGTCTGTCTGTCTTTTCTATCTATCTATCTATCTATCTATCTATCTATCTGTGTGTCTGTCTGCCTTTTCTATCTATCTATCTATCCATCTATATATCTATCTATCTTTCTCTCTGTCTGTCTGTCTGTCTATCTATCTATCTATCTGTCTATCTGTGTGTCTGTCTGCCTTTTCTATATGTCTATCTATCTATCTATCTATCTATCTATCTATCTGTGTGTCTGTCTGCCTTATCTATATATCTATCTATCTTTCTCTCTGTCTATCTATCTATCTATCTATGTGTCTGTGTGTCTGTCTGTCTGTCTGTTTTCTGTCTGTCTCTCTGTGTATTTATCTATTTATTTGTCTGTCTGTCTATCTATCTGTCTGTCTGTCTGTCTGTCTGTCTGTCTGTCTTTTCTATCTATCTATCTATCTGTCTATCTTCTGTCTGTCTGTCTTCTGTCTGTCTCTCTGTGTATCTATCTATCTATCTATCTATCTATTTATTTGTCTGTCTGTCTGTCTATCTGTCTGTCTATCTGTCTGTCTATTTATCTATCTATCTATCTAACTATCTATCTATCTATTTATTTGTCTGTCTGTCTGTCTATCTATCTTTCTCTCTGTCTATCTATCTCTCTATCTATCTATCTGTCTGGGGTTAGGGGTGGGGTTAGATGTGGGTTTAATTTTAGGGGTGGAGCTAGGGGGTTAGGTTTAAGGTCAGGACTAAATGCTTTAAGTTTATGGGTGGGGTTAAGTGGTTAGGGTTAGGTGTGGGGTTAGGTTTAGGGAGCTTAGGGTTAGGGTTAGGGTTAGGGTTAGGTTGTTAGGGACAACGGCCCCCCCCATAACAGTCCCCCCAGACTGCTATAGTTTACTTAGGGGACTCGCAGAAAAGCACTGGCCGGCGCATGTTTCTGGTGGACCGATCGACCTTTGCCTAAATTACAAAAAAGGGGAATCCCCTACCTAGGCCTGTTTGTGCCCCCACATGGCCTTGAGACTTTCGGCCACTAGGGTTTTAGGAAAATCTTGATTCAAGAATCTCCTTTATTTTGCTTTTTGTTCCAAACAAGTTCCAGTCCTATGCCTATTTGTAAAACTTTTTAGATTCCTTCTATCGTCCTTCCTTGTTCTAAAGAGAAATTCCTGTCTACGCCTATTTGTACCCCCCACATGGCCTGGAGACTTTTGGCTATTAGGTTCACTCTTTAGATTCTTCCTACATTAGGGTTAGGGTTTTTAGGGACAATGGCCCCCCAACAGTCTCCCCAGACTGCTATAGATTATTAGGTTAAAACTTTTAGATTTCTTCTATCGTCCTTCCTTGTTCTAAAGAGAAATTCCTGTCTGCGCCTATTTGTACCCCCCACATGGCCTGGAGACTTTTGGCTATTAGGTTAACTCTTTAGATTCTTCCTACATTAGGGTTAGGGTTTTTAGGGACAATGGCTCCCCAACAGTCTCCCCAGACTGCTATAGATTATTAGGTTAAAACTTTTAGATTTCTTCTATCGTCCTTCCTTGTTCTAAAGAGAAATTCCTGTCTGCGCCTATTTGTACCCCCCACATGGCCTGGAGACTTTTGGCTATTAGGTTAACTCTTTAGATTTTTCCTACATTAGGGTTGGGTTGTTAGGGACAATGGCCCCCCCATAACAGTCTCCTCAGACTGCTATAGTTTATTAGGTTAAAACTCTATCGTCCTTCCTTGTTCTAAAGAGAAATTCCTGTCTGCGCCTATTTGTACCCCCCACATGGCCTGGAGACTTTTGGCTATTAGGTTAACTCTTTAGATTTTTCCTACATTAGGGTTGGGTTGTTGGGACAATGGCCCCCCCATAACAGTCTCCTCAGACTGTTATAGTTTATTAGGTTAACATTTTTAGATTTCTTCTATCGTCCTTCCTTGTTCTAAAGAGAAATTCCTGTCTGCGCCTATTTGTACCCCCCACATGGCCTGGAGACTTTTGGCTATTAGGTTAACTCTTTAGATTTTTCCTACATTAGGGTTGGGTTGTTAGGGACAATGGCCCCCCATAACAGTCTCCTCAGACTGCTATAGTTTATTAGGTTAAAACTTTAGATTTCTTCTATCGCTCCTTGTTCTAAAGAGAAATTCCTGTCTGCGCCTATTTGTACCCCCACATGGCCTGGAGACTTTTGGCTATTAGGTTAACTCTTTAGATTTTTCCTACATTAGGGTTGGGTTGTTAGGGACAATGGCTCCCCATAACAGTCTCCTCAGACTGTTATAGTTTATTAGGTTAAAACTTTTAGATTTCCTCTATCGCCCTTCCTTGTTCTAAAGAGAAATTCCTATCTGTGCCTATTTGTACCCCCCAGATAGCCCTAGCGATAAAAACAGGCTTTTTCAAGGAAAAAAATCATCCCAAAACCCATTCAGGCTACCCCCAGAAAGTATTTTTTTAAAGGGGAATATTAATGACACCTCATCAGTAGCAAGCCCCAGAATCTTCAGGTGTTTCAGCCTCTTCTTACTATACACCCTCCTCTGGGGAGGCCCGCCATAGGGGATCAGTCCCAGGCGTGTGTCACAATGTCCAATTACTACCCCTCTCTTCCAGAACCGCAATGTGTTTTTTTGGGTCTGGCTTATCCCCTTGTCTAAAGTTATTTCTACATACAACCACCCCCACCTCCCTTCTTACAACATCCATTTATCAAGACAGACTTTTCTGGGAGACCCCCGGAGTACCAACCTATGCTGAATATACGCTCCCCAAACACATTCCTCCATATACCATTGAAATTCCTCCTAAAAAAATATCTCCCCTCCCACCCTCTACACACCGAAACCAGAAAAAACAAAGTAGGTTGGTGTAATGCCGTGTTGTGCAAAAGTGTACTGTTGCAATGGTGGTGCTATTCACCAGTAAAAAAGCTGCCCCCATAAGTGCTTTGTCCTAGTGGACACAAGGGGGCAGTTTACTCACGTAATTCTCAACCCAGCCAACCTGATCGTTAACACCGCAAGGTATCCACAGGCTGCCCGAGAAGAGACTGAGAAGGATCTCATCTCGAAGGCTATGACTGGCGGATGCCAAAGCATCAAGCTTCTACCAGAGATAACCCCTAAAAGTTTACACAAGCCAAACAGACATCATCTTTACCAAGACAACCGGAGGCTGCAGAAACTTCTAACTAAACCAACGGTTCATCCAACCATCCATTATGAGAACCTAAGTCATACCACCGTGGTGACTACCTGCTACCCACAATCCTCCATCCTAGTTTCCAAAAAACTTCTAACCGTCAATGTGGAGAATATTCCCAATACTCAACTGCCTCCACATCATCTCCCTATCCCTACTCAAGGACTATAAAGAAGGGGAAAAAATTATTATGTCCCCTTCTTTTTGGTCTGACTCCTATTACCTGCCCCCAGGGTTAGGTAGGAGGGCAGGGCTAAATGGTTAGGTTTAGGTATGGGGGCAGGGTTAAGTGGCTAGGGTTAGGTATGGGGACAGGGTTAGGTAGGAGCTTAGGTATGAGGGCAGAGTTAAGTGGTTAGGTTAGGGGATTAGGTAGAAGGGCAGAGCTAAATGGTTGGGTTTGGGTTTAGGAAAGAGGGCGGGCTGAAATGGTTAGGGTTAGGTATGGGGGCAGGGTTAGGTAGGAGGGCAGGGCTAAATGGTTAGGTTTAGGTATGGGGGCAGGGTTAAGTGGCTAGGGTTAGGTATGGGGACAGGGTTAGGTATGGGGACAGGGTTAGGTAGGAGTTTAGGTATGAGGGCAGAGTTAAGTGGTTAGGGGCAGGATTAGGTAGAAGGGCAGAGCTAAATGGTTGGGTTTAGGTATGGGGCAGGGTTAGGTGATAGTGGCTAGAGTTAGGTAGAAGGGTAGGATTCCGTTACTAGGATTAGATATGGGGCAGGGTTAAGTGGTTAGGGTTAGGTTTAGGGTTGGGGTTAGGTATGGGGGCAGGGTTAAGTTTTTAGGGTTAGGGGCAGGGTTAGGTAGGAGGGCAGGGCTAAATGGTTAGGTTTAGGTATGGGGGCAGGATTAAGTGGTTAGGGTTAGTGCAGGGCTATTTTTCAGGGTTAAGTGGTTAGGGTTAGGTGTGTCTTATAATGTGTCCGTTCACAAGTGAGTTACACCATAAGGTGATCCCCATTTGCTTTTGGGACTTTTCCCTATTCATATAGTTAACCTTACATTTACTTAAAACACTTAGGAATTCCTTTACCAGTCAAGACCAAAAGGCAGTGAAATGGGAAGGGATGAGCTAAGGGGTACTCGTGAGACTGCGCTGGAAACCCCCGGTGCCAGACTTGGCCTCCACGCTCTCCCACCCAATCCACCACCAGACCCTCTGATAGGAATTAGGTGGGACAGCTGCAAATTATCCCATCCCATCATCTAATATTGAAATCCCCCAAAAAGAACAAACTACTCCCTCCTCCCTGGGCATAAAAGAAACATTAGTCAAACCCTTAGTCCATATCTACCGAAGCTAATTTAAAAGGAAACCCCTCCCCTCCCTAGACCCATTTTTACCCCCCACCTGGCCTTGAGATTTTCGGCCACTAGGGTTTTTTAAGAAAATCTTAATTCAAGAACATCCTTTATTCTGCTTTTTGTTTCAAACAAGTTCCAGTCCTATGCCTATTTGTACCCCCAGATGGCCTGGCTGACTTTTGGCTATTAGGTTAAAACTTTTAGATTTCTTCTACCGTCCATCCCTATTCTAAAGAAATTCCTGTCTGTGCCTATTTGTATCCCCCAGATGGCCTTGAGACTTTCGGCTATTGGGTTAACACTTTAGATTCTTCCTACATTAGGGTTAGGGTTGGGTTGTTAGGGACAATGGCCTCCCATAACAGTCCCCCAGACTGCTACAGTTTACTTAGGGGACTCGCAGAAAAGCACTGGCCGGCGATGTTTCTGGTGGACCGATCGACCTTTGCCTAAATTACAAAAAAGGGGAATCCCCTACCTAGGCCTGTTTGTACCCCCAGATGGCCTTGAGACTTTTGGCTATTAGGTTAACTCTTTAGATTCTTCCTACATTAGGGTTAGGGTTGGGTTGTTAGGGACAATGGCCCCCATAACAGTCTCCCCAGACTGCTATAGTTTATTAGGTTAAAACTTTTTAGATTTCTTCTATCGCCCTTCCTTGTTCTAAAGAGAGAAATTCCTGTCTGCGCCTATTTGTACCCCCCACATGGCCTTGAGACTTTTGGCTATTAGGTTCACTCTTTAGATTCTTCCTACATTAGGATTAGGGTTGTTAGGGACAATGGCCCCCTAATAGTCTCCCCAGACTGCTATAGATTATTAGGTTAAAACTTTTAGATTTCTTCTATCGTCCTTCCTTGTTCTAAAGAGAAATTCCTGTCTGCGCCTATTTGTACTACATCCTTTTTCAGAGAGAAAAATACGACAGTATTGCTTCTTTTCATCCATACTTAATCTACTTGTTTTACATATTTTAATAGCCATTTCTACTAAAACTAGGCGAGATGAGAGAGCGAGGGAGGGGGCTGCGAAAATGCGTCGGCCACCCTCCAGAGGCCCAAATTTGGCCTCCTCTCCTCACCCACCCAACCCCCGGGCTTGATTTAATAAAGAATACTACCCCTGATATAGGCTCTGTGACTAGATGTCGGTCCCCTAGGTCCGATGGCAACTGGCAGGTTAGGTTGTTAGGGACAACGGCCCCCCATAACAGTCCCCCAGACTGCTATAGTTTACTTAGGGGACTCGCAGAAAAGCACTGGCCGAGCGATGTTTCTGGTGGACCGATCGACCTTTGCCTAAATTACAAAAAAGGGGAATCCCTACCTAGGCCTGTTTGTGCCCCCACATGGCCTTGAGACTTTCGGCCACTAGGGTTTTAGGAAAATCTTGATTCAAGAATCTCCGTTATTTTGATTTTTGTTCCAAACAAGTTCCAGTCCTATGCCTATTTGTAAAACTTTTTAGATTCCTTCTATCGTCCTTCCTTGTTCTAAAGAGAAATTCCTGTCTGCGCCTATTTGTACCCCCACATGGCCTGGAGACTTTTGGCTATTAGGTTAACTCTTTAGATTTTTCCTACATTAGGGTTAGGGTTTTTAGGACAATGGCCCCCATAACAGTCTCCCCAGACTGCTATAGATTATTAGGTTAAAACTTTTAGATTTCTTCTATCGTCCTTCCTTGTTCTAAAGAGAAATTCCTGTCTGCTCTATTTGTACCCCCCACATGGCCTGGAGACTTTTGGCTATTAGGTTAACTCTTTAGATTCTTCCTACATTAGGGTTAGGGTTTTAGGGACAATGGCTCCCCATAACAGTCTCCCCAGACTGCTATAGATTATTAGGTTAAAACTTTTAGATTTCTTCTATCGTCCTTCCTTGTTCTAAAGAGAAATTCCTGTCTGCTCTATTTGTACCCCCACATGGCCTGGAGACTTTTGGCTATTAGGTTAACTCTTTAGATTTTTCCTACATTAGGGTTGGGTTGTTAGGGACAATGGCCCCCATAACAGTCTCCTCAGACTGCTATAGTTTATTAGGTTAAAACTTTAGATTTCTCTATCGTCCTTCCTTGTTCTAAAGAGAAATTCCTGTCTGCGCTCTATTTGTACCCCCACATGGCCTGGAGACTTTTGGCTATTAGGTTAACTCTTTAGATTTTTCCTACATTAGGGTTGGGTTGTTGGGACAATGGCTCCCATAACAGTCTCCTCAGACTGTTATAGTTTATTAGGTTAACATTTTTAGATTTCTTCTATCGTCCTTCCTTGTTCTAAAGAGAAATTCATGGTCTAGGCTTAGTGGTACCTCCAGTGGCCTAGAGGCTTAGGCTGTTAGGTCAACGGCTCCTATAGCAGTCCTCCCAGACTGCTATGGTTTACTTAGGGACATGCCTCCAGAACAGCACTGGCTCAGACTGCTATAGTTTACTAGGTGGACACTTTAGATTTCTTCTGCCTAACTTCCATGTACTAAAGAGGAATTCCTACCTAGGCCTGTTTGTGCCCCCACATGGCCTTGAGACTTTTGGCTATTAGGTTAACTCTTTAGATTTTTCCTACATTAGGGTTGGGTTGTTGGGACAATGGCTCCCCATAACAGTCTCCTCAGACTGTTATAGTTTATTAGGTTAACACTTTTAGATTTCTTCTATCGTCCTTCCTTGTTCTAAAGAGAAATTCCTGTCTGCGCCTATTTGTACCCCCACATGGCCTGGAGACTTTTGGCTATTAGGTTAACTCTTTAGATTTTTCCTACATTAGGGTTGGGTTGTTGGGACAATGGTCTCCATAACAGTCTCCTCAGACTGCTATAGCTTATTAGGTTAACAGTTTCAGATTAGTCTGTCTAGGCTCAGGCCTAGGCTCTAGAGCTAGGCCAGGCTAGGCTAGGCTAGGCTAGGCTAGGGCCAGGGCTAGGCCAGGCTAGGCCAGGGCCAGGCCAGGCCAGGCCAGGGCCAGGCCAGGGCCAGGCCAGGCTAGGGCCAGGCCAGGGCCAGGCCAGGCCAGGCCAGGGCCAGGCCAGGCCAGGCCAGGCTAGGCTAGGCCAGGCCAGGCCAGGCTAGGCCAGGCCAGGCCAGGCCAGGCTAGGGCCAGGCCAGGCCAGGGCCAGGCCAGGCCAGGCCAGGCTAGTGGCCAGGCCAGGCCAGGCCAGGCCAGGGCCAGGCCAGGCCAGGGCCAGGCCAGGCCAGGCCAGGCCAGGGCCAGGCCAGGCCAGGCCAGGCCAGGGCCAGGCCAGGCCAGGCCAGGCTAGGGCCAGGCCAGGGCCAGGCTAGGCCAGGCCAGGCCAGGCCAGGGCCAGGGCCAGGCCAGGCCAGGGCCAGGCTAGGCCAGGCCAGGCCAGGCCAGGCCAGGCCAGGGCCAGGCCAGGCCAGGCCAGGCCAGGCTAGGCCAGGGCCAGGCCAGGCCAGGCCAGGCCAGGCCAGGCCAGGCCAGGCCAGGCCAGGCCAGGGCCAGGCCAGGGCCAGGCCAGGCTAGGCCAGGCCAGGGCCAGGCCAGGCCAGGCCAGGCCAGGCCAGGGCCAGGGCCAGGCCAGGCCAGGCCAGGGCCAGGCCAGGCCAGGGCCAGGCCAGGCCAGGGCCAGGCCAGGGCCAGGCCAGGCCAGGCCAGGCCAGGCCAGGCCAGGCCAGGCCAGGCCAGGGCCAGGCCAGGCCAGGCCAGGGCCAGGCCAGGCCAGGCCAGGGCCAGGCCAGGCCAGGCCAGGCCAGGCCAGGCCAGGCCAGGCCAGGCTAGGCCAGGCCAGGCCAGGCCAGGCCAGGCCAGGCCAGGCCAGGCCAGGCCAGGGCCAGGCCAGGCCAGGCCAGGGCCAGGCCAGGCCAGGCCAGGCCAGGCTAGGCCAGGCCAGGGCCAGGCCAGGCCAGGCCAGGCCAGGCCAGGCCAGGGCCAGGCCAGGCCAGGGCCAGGCTAGGGCCAGGCCAGGCCAGGCTAGGCCAGGCCAGGCCAGGGCCAGGCCAGGCCAGGCCAGGCCAGGCCAGGCCAGGCCAGGCCAGGCCAGGGCCAGGCCAGGCCAGGCCAGGCTAGGCCAGGCCAGGCCAGGCCAGGGCCAGGCCAGGCCAGGCCAGGGCCAGGCCAGGCCAGGGCCAGGCCAGGCCAGGCCAGGGCCAGGCCAGGCCAGGCCAGGCCAGGCCAGGGCCAGGCCAGGCCAGGGCCAGGCCAGGCCAGGCCAGGCCAGGCCAGGGCCAGGCCAGGCCAGGCCAGGGCCAGGCCAGGCCAGGCCAGGCCAGGCCAGGCCAGGGCCAGGCCAGGCCAGGCCAGGCCAGGCCAGGGCCAGGCCAGGCCAGGCCAGGCCAGGCCAGGCCAGGCTAGGCCAGGCCAGGCCAGGCCAGGCCAGGCTGTGGCCAGGCCAGGCCAGGCCAGGCCAGGCCAGGCCAGGCCAGGCTAGGCCAGGCCAGGCTAGGCCAGGCCAGGCCAGGCCAGGCCAGGCCAGGCCAGGCTAGGCCAGGCCAGGCCAGGCTAGGCCAGGCCAGGGCCAGGCCAGGCCAGGCCAGGCCAGGCCAGGCTAGGCCAGGGCCAGGCCAGGCCAGGCTAGGCCAGGCCAGGCCAGGCCAGGCCAGGCCAGGCCAGGGCCAGGCCAGGCCAGGCCAGGCCAGGCCAGGGCCAGGCCAGGCCAGGCCAGGCCAGGGCCAGGCCAGGCCAGGCCAGGCCAGGGCCAGGCCAGGCCAGGCCAGGGCCAGGCCAGGCCAGGCCAGGCCAGGCCAGGCCAGGCCAGGCCAGGCCAGGCCAGGCCAGGGCCAGGGCCAGGCCAGGCCAGGCCAGGCCAGGCCAGGCCAGGCCAGGCCAGGCCAGGCCAGGCCAGGGCCAGGCCAGGCCAGGCCAGGGCCAGGCCAGGCCAGGCCAGGCCAGGCCAGGCCAGGCCAGGCCAGGCCAGGCCAGGCCAGGCCAGGCCAGGCCAGGGCCAGGCCAGGCCAGGCCAGGGCCAGGGCCAGGCCAGGGCCAGGCCAGGCCAGGCCAGGCCAGGCCAGGCCAGGCCAGGCCAGGCCAGGCCAGGCCAGGCCAGGCCAGGCCAGGCCAGGCCAGGGGCCAGGCCAGGCCAGGCTAGGCCAGGCCAGGCCAGGGCCAGGCCAGGGCCAGGCCAGGCCAGGCCAGGCCAGGCCAGGGGCCAGGCCAGGCCAGGCCAGGCCAGGCCAGGCCAGGCCAGGCCAGGCTAGGCCAGGCCAGGCTAGGCCAGGCCAGGGCCAGGGCCAGGCCAGGCCAGGCCAGGCCAGGCCAGGCCAGGGCCAGGCCAGGCCAGGCCAGGCCAGGCCAGGGCCAGGGCCAGGCCAGGGCCAGGCCAGGCCAGGCCAGGCCAGGCCAGGCCAGGCCAGGCCAGGCCAGGCCAGGCCAGGGCCAGGCCAGGCCAGGCCAGGCCAGGCCAGGGCCAGGCCAGGCCAGGCCAGGCCAGGCCAGGGCCAGGCCAGGCCAGGCCAGGCCAGGCCAGGCCAGGCCAGGCCAGGCCAGGCCAGGCCAGGCCAGGGCCAGGCCAGGGCCAGGCCAGGCCAGGCCAGGCCAGGGCCAGGCCAGGCCAGGCCAGGCCAGGCCAGGCCAGGCCAGGCCAGGCCAGGCCAGGCTAGGCCAGGCCAGGCCAGGCCAGGCTAGGCCAGGGCCAGGCCAGGCCAGGCCAGGCCAGGGCCAGGCCAGGCCAGGCCAGGCCAGGCCAGGCCAGGCCAGGCTAGGCCAGGCCAGGCCAGGCCAGGCTAGGCCAGGCCAGGCTAGGCCAGGCCAGGCTAGGCCAGGCCAGGCCAGGCTAGGCCAGGCCAGGCCAGGCTAGGCCAGGCCAGGCCAGGCCAGGGCCAGGCCAGGCCAGGCCAGGGCCAGGCCAGGCCAGGCCAGGCCAGGCCAGGCCAGGCCAGGCCAGGGCCAGGCCAGGGCCAGGCCAGGCCAGGCCAGGGCCAGGCCAGGCCAGGCCAGGCCAGGCCAGGCCAGGCCAGGCCAGGCCAGGGCCAGGCCAGGCCAGGCCAGGGCCAGGCCAGGCCAGGCCAGGGCCAGGCCAGGCCAGGCCAGGGCCAGGCCAGGCCAGGCCAGGCCAGGCCAGGCCAGGCCAGGGCCAGGGCCAGGCCAGGGCCAGGCCAGGCCAGGCCAGGGCCAGGCCAGGGCCAGGCCAGGGCCAGGCTAGGCCAGGCCAGGCCAGGCCAGGCCAGGCCAGGCCAGGCCAGGCTAGGCCAGGCCAGGCCAGGGCCAGGCCAGGCTAGGCCAGGCCAGGCCAGGCCAGGCTAGGCCAGGGCCAGGCCAGGCCAGGCCAGGCCAGGCCAGGCCAGGGCTAGGCCAGGCCAGGCTAGGCCAGGGCCAGGGCCAGGCCAGGCTAGGCCAGGCCAGGCCAGGGCCAGGCCAGGCCAGGCCAGGCCAGGCCAGGCCAGGCCAGGCCAGGCCAGGGCCAGGCCAGGCCAGGCCAGGCCAGGGCCAGGCCAGGCCAGGCCAGGCCAGGCCAGGCCAGGCCAGGCCAGGCCAGGCCAGGCCAGGCCAGGCCAGGCCAGGCCAGGGCCAGGCCAGGCCAGGCCAGGCCAGGCCAGGCCAGGGCCAGGCCAGGCCAGGCCAGGGCCAGGCCAGGCCAGGCCAGGCCAGGCCAGGGCCAGGCCAGGCCAGGCCAGGCCAGGCCAGGCCAGGGCCAGGCCAGGCCAGGCCAGGCCAGGCCAGGCCAGGGCCAGGCCAGGCCAGGCCAGGCCAGGCTAGGCCAGGCCAGGCCAGGCCAGGCCAGGCCAGGCCAGGCCAGGCCAGGGCCAGGCCAGGCCAGGCCAGGGCCAGGCCAGGCCAGGCCAGGCCAGGCTAGGCCAGGCCAGGCTAGGCCAGGGCCAGGCCAGGCCAGGCTAGGCCAGGCCAGGCCAGGGCCAGGCCAGGCCAGGCCAGGCCAGGCCAGGCTAGGCCAGGCTAGGCCAGGGCCAGGCCAGGCCAGGCTAGGCCAGGCCAGGCCAGGGCCAGGCCAGGCCAGGCCAGGCCAGGCCAGGCCAGGCCAGGGCCAGGCCAGGCCAGGGCCAGGCCAGGCCAGGCCAGGGCCAGGCCAGGCCAGGCCAGGGCCAGGCCAGGCCAGGCCAGGCCAGGCCAGGCCAGGCCAGGGCCAGGGCCAGGCCAGGCCAGGCCAGGCCAGGCCAGGCCAGGCCAGGCCAGGGCCAGGCCAGGCCAGGCCAGGCCAGGCCAGGCCAGGGCCAGGCCAGGCCAGGCCAGGCCAGGCCAGGCCAGGCCAGGCCAGGGCCAGGCCAGGCCAGGCCAGGGCCAGGCCAGGCCAGGCCAGGCCAGGCCAGGCCAGGGCCAGGCCAGGCCAGGCCAGGCCAGGCCAGGCCAGGCTAGGCCAGGCCAGGGCCAGGCCAGGCCAGGCCAGGCCAGGCCAGGCCAGGCCAGGCCAGGCCAGGCCAGGCCAGGCCAGGCCAGGCTAGGCCAGGCCAGGCCAGGCTAGGCCAGGCCAGGCCAGGCTAGGCCAGGCCAGGGCTAGGCCAGGCCAGGCCAGGCCAGGCTAGGGCCAGGCCAGGCCAGGCCAGGCCAGGCCAGGCCAGGCCAGGCCAGGCCAGGCCAGGCCAGGCCAGGGCCAGGCCAGGCCAGGCCAGGCCAGGCCAGGGCCAGGGCCAGGCCAGGCCAGGCCAGGCCAGGCCAGGCCAGGCCAGGCCAGGGCCAGGCCAGGGCCAGGCCAGGCCAGGCCAGGCCAGGCCAGGCCAGGCCAGGCCAGGGCCAGGCCAGGCCAGGCCAGGCCAGGCCAGGGCCAGGCCAGGGCCAGGCCAGGGCCAGGCCAGGCCAGGCCAGGCCAGGCCAGGCCAGGGCCAGGCCAGGCTAGGCCAGGCCAGGCCAGGGCCAGGCCAGGCCAGGCCAGGCCAGGCCAGGCCAGGCCAGGCCAGGGCCAGGCCAGGCCAGGCCAGGCCAGGGGCCAGGCCAGGCCAGGCTAGGCCAGGCCAGGCCAGGCCAGGCCAGGCTAGGCCAGGCCAGGCCAGGCCAGGCCAGGCCAGGCCAGGCCAGGCCAGGCCAGGCCAGGCCAGGCCAGGCCAGGGCCAGGCCAGGCCAGGCCAGGCCAGGGCCAGGCCAGGCCAGGCCAGGCCAGGCCAGGCCAGGCCAGGCCAGGCTAGGCCAGGCCAGGCCAGGCCAGGCCAGGCCAGGCTAGGCCAGGGCCAGGCCAGGGCCAGGCCAGGCCAGGCCAGGCCAGGCCAGGCTAGGCCAGGCCAGGCCAGGCCAGGCTAGGCCAGGGCCAGGCCAGGCCAGGCCAGGCCAGGCCAGGGCCAGGCCAGGCCAGGCCAGGGCCAGGCCAGGCCAGGCCAGGCCAGGCCAGGCCAGGCCAGGCCAGGCCAGGCCAGGGCCAGGCCAGGCCAGGCCAGGCCAGGCCAGGCCAGGGCCAGGCCAGGCCAGGCCAGGCCAGGGCCAGGCCAGGCCAGGCCAGGCCAGGCCAGGCCAGGGCCAGGCCAGGCCAGGCCAGGCCAGGCCAGGCCAGGCCAGGCCAGGCCAGGGCCAGGCCAGGCCAGGCCAGGGCCAGGCCAGGCTAGGCCAGGCCAGGCCAGGCCAGGCCAGGCCAGGCCAGGCCAGGGCCAGGCCAGGCCAGGCCAGGCCAGGCTAGGCCAGGCCAGGCCAGGCCAGGCCAGGCTAGGCCAGGCTAGGGCCAGGCCAGGCTAGGCCAGGCCAGGCCAGGCTAGGCCAGGCTAGGCCAGGCCAGGCTAGGCCAGGCTAGGCCAGGCTAGGCCAGGCTAGGCCAGGCTAGGCCAGGCCAGGCTAGGCTAGGCTAGGCTAGGCCAGGCCAGGCTAGGCTAGGC
>NW_026266151.1:0-55148 GCF_025860055.1 Xyrauchen texanus
TGTAGCGTCATGTCTAAACATATATTCAATTAATGAGTTGCAGGAATTGTTGGTAATTAATTTTATGGGCAGGTTTCCATAGTGTAGTGGTTATCACGTTTGCCGAACACGCGAAAGGTCCCCATTTCCAAGTTGAGTCTAAACACTTGATGGTTTTCCTGCAGTACTGTGATTTTTGGATGGAGTGTCTTGTCGAAACATATATTCAATAAATGAGTAGCAGGAATTGTTGGTAATTTCCTTCCAACATATATTCAATAAATGAGTAGCAGGAATTGTTGGTAAATTCCATTATAGGCTAGTTTCCATAATGTAGTGGTTATCACGTTCGCCGAACACGCGAAATGTCCCCAGTTCGAAGTTGGGTGGAAACACTTGATGGATTTCCTGAAGTACTGTGATTTTTGGATAGAGTGTCTTGTCTAAACATATATTCCATAAATGAGTTGCAGGGATTGTTGTTAATTTCCTTCATAGGCAAGTTTCCATAGTGTAGTGATTATCACGTTAGACTCACACGCGAAAGTTCCCCATTTCGAAACTGGGTGAAACACTTGTTTCTTTTAAAGCAGTACTGTGATTTTTGGATGTAGCGTCTTGTCTAAACATATATTCAATTAATGAGTTGCAGGAATTGTTGGTAATTAACTTTGTAGGCAGGTTTCAATAGTGTAGTGGTTATCAAGTTCCCCTAACACGCGAAATGTCCCCAGTTCGAAGTTGAGTGGAAACACTTGATGGATTTCCTGCAGTACTGTAATTTTTGGATGGAGAGTCTTGCCTAAACATATATTCCATAAATGAGTAGCAGGAATTGTTGTTAATTTCCTTCATAAGGCAAGTTTCCATAGTGTAGTGATTATCACGTTAGACTCACACGTGAAAGGTCACCAGTTCAAAACTGGGTGGAAACACTTGTTACTTTTACAGCAGTACTGTGATTTTTGGATGTAGCGTCATGTCTAAACATATATTCAATTAATGAGTTGCAGGAATTGTTGGTAATTAATTTTATGGGCAGGTTTCCATAGTGTAGTGGTTATCACGTTTGCCGAACACGCGAAAGTTCCCCATTTCGAAGTTGAGTCTAAACACTTGATGGTTTTCCTGCAGTACTATGATTTTTGGATGGAGTGTCTTGTCGAAACATATATTCAATAAATGAGTAGCAGGAATTGTTGGTAAATTCCATCATAGGCTAGTTTCCATAATGTAGTGGTTATCACGTTCGCCGAACACGTGAAATGTCCCCTGTTCGAAGTTGGGTGGAAACACTTGATGGTTTTCCTGCAGTATTGTGATTTTTGGATGGAGTGTCTTGTCGAAACATATATTCAATAAATGAGTAGCAGGAATTGTTGGTAAATTCCATTATAGGCTAGTTTCCATAATGTAGTGGTTATCACATTCGCAGAACACGAGAAATGTCCCCAGTTCGAAGTTGGGTGGAAACACTTGATGGATTTTCTACAGTATTGTGATTTTTGGATGGAATGTCTTGTCGAAACATATATTCAATAAATGAGTAGAAGGAATTGTTGGTATATTCCATCATAGGCTAGTTTCCATAATATAGTGGTTATCACGTTAGCGAACACGTAAAAGGTCCCCAGTTCAAAGTTGGGTGGACACACTTGATGGTTTTCCTGCAGTACTGTAATTTTGGATGGAGTGTCTTGTCGAAACATATATTCAATAAATCAGTTGCAGAAATTGTTGTTAATTTCCTTCATAGGCAAGTTTCCATAGTGTAGTGATTATCACGTTAGATTCACATGAAACTGGGTGGAAACACTTGTTACTTTTACAGCAGTACTGTGATTTTTGGATGTAGCGTCTTGTCTAAACATATATTCAATTAATGAGTTGCAGGAATTGTTGGTAATTAATTTTATAGGCAGGTTTCCATAGTGTAGTGGTTATCAAGTTCCCCTAACACGCGAAATGTCCCCAGTTCGAAGTTGAGTGGAAACACTTGATGGGTTTCCTGCAGTACTGTAATTTTTGGATGGAGTGTCTTGCCTAAACATATATTCCATAAATGAGTAGCAGGAATTGTTGTTAATTTCCTTCATAAGGAAGTTTCCATAGTGTAGTGGTTATCACGTTCGCCTAACACGCGAAAGGTCCCCAGTTCGAAACTGGGTGGAAACACTTGATATTTTTACTGCAGTACAGTTATTTTTGGGATCTAGTGTCTTGTCGAAACATATATTCAATAAATGAGTAGCAGGAATTGTTGGTAATTTTCTTCCAACATATATTCAATAAATGAGTAGCAGGAGTTGTTGGTAAATTCCATTATAAGCTAGTTTCCATAATGTAGTGGTTATCACGTTCGCCGAACACGTGAAATGTCCCCAGTTCGAAGTTGAGTGGAAACACTTGATGGATTTCCTGAAGTACTGTGATTTTTGGATGGAGTGTCTTGTCTAAACATATATTCCATAAATGAGTTGCAGGAATTGTTGTTAATTTCCTTCATAGGCAAGTTTCCATAGTGTAGTGATTATCACGTTAGATTCACATGAAACTGGGTGGAAACACTTGTTACTTTTACAGCAGTACTGTGATTTTTGGATGTAGCGTCTTGTCTAAACATATATTCAATTAATGAGTTGCAGGAATTGTTGGTAATTAATTTTATGGGCAGGTTTCCATAGTGTAGTGGTTATCACGTTTGCTGAACACGTAAAGGTCCCCATTTCGAAGTTGAGTCTAAACACTTGATGGTTTTCCTGCAGTACTATGATTTTTGGATGGAGTGTCTTGTCGAAACATATATTCAATAAATGAGTAGCAGGAATTGTTGGTAAATTCCATTATAGGCTAGTTTCCATAATGTAGTGGTTATCACGTTCGCAGAACACGAGAAATGTCCCCAGTTCGAAGTTGGGTGGAAACACTTGATGGATTTCCTGAAGTACTGTGATTTTTGGATGGAGTGTCTTGTCTAAACATATATTCAATTAATGAGTCGCAGGAATTGTTGGTAATTAATTTTAAAGGCAGGTTTCCATAGTGTAGTGGTTATCACGTTCGCCTAACACGCGAAAGGTCCCCAGTTCGAAACTGGGTGGAAACACTTGATAGTTTTCCTGCAGTACTGTGATTTTTGGGATCTAGTGTCTTGTCGAAACATATATGCAATAAATGAGTAGCAGGAATTGTTGGTAATTTTCTTCCAACATATATTCAATAAATGAGTAGCAGGAATTGTTGGTAATTAATTTTATAGGCAGGTTTCCATAGTGTAGTGGTTATCAAGTTCGCCTAACACGCGAAATGTCCCCAGTTCGAAGTTGGTTGGAAACACTTGATGGATTTCCTGCAGTACTGTAATTTTTGGATGGAGTGTCTTGCCTAAACATATATTCCATAAATTAGCAACAGGAATTGTTGTTAATTTCCTTCATAGGGAAGTTTCTGTAGTGTAGTGATTATCACGTTAGACTCACACGCGAAAGGTCACCAGTTCGAAACTGGGTGGAAACACTTGTTACTTTTACAGCAGTACTGTGATTTTTGGATGTAGCGTCATGTCTAAACATATATTCAATTAATGAGTTGCAGGAATTGTTGGTAATTAATTTTATGGGCAGGTTTCCATAGTGTAGTGGTTATCACGTTTTCCGAACACACGAAAGGTCCCCATTTCGAAGTTGAGTCTAAACACTTGATGATTTTCCTGCAGTACTGTGATTTTTGGATGGAGTGTCTTGTCGAAACATATATTCAATAAATGAGTAGCAGGAATTGTTGGTAAATTCCATCATAGGCTAGTTTCCATAATGTAGTGGTTATCACGTTAGCGAACACGTGAAATGTCCCCTGTTCGAAGTTGGGTGGAAACACTTGATGGTTTTCCTGCAGTATTGTGATTTTTGGATGGAGTGTCTTGTCGAAACATATATTCAATAAATGAGTAGCAGGAATTGTTGGTAAATTCCATTATAGGCTAGTTTCCATAATGTAGTGGTTATCACGTTCGCCGAACACGAGAAATGTCTCCAGTTCGAAGTTGGGTGGAAACACTTGATGGATTTCCTGAAGTACTGTGATTTTTGGATGGAGTGTCTTGTCTAAACATATATTCAATTAATGAGTCGCAGGAATTGTTGGTAATTAATTTCATAGGCAGGTTTCCATAGTGTAGTGGTTATCACGTTCGCCTAACACGTGAAAGGTCCCCAGTTCGAAACTGGGTGGAAACACTTGTTATATTTACTGCAGTACAGTTATTTTTGGGATCTAGTGTCTTGTCGAAACATATATGCAATAAATGAGTAGCAGGAATTGTTGGTAATTTTCTTCCAACATATATTCAATAAATGAGTAGCAGGAATTGTTGGTAAATTCCATTATAGGCTAGTTTCCATAATGTAGTGGTTATCACGTTCGCCGAACACGCGAAATGTCCCCAGTTCGAAGTTGGGTGGAAACACTTGATGGATTTCCTGAAGTACTGTGATTTTTGGATGGAGTGTCTTGTCTAAACATGTATTCAATTAATGAGTTGCAGGAATTGTTGGTAATTAATTTCTTAGGCAGGTTTCCATAATGTAGTGGTTATCACGTTCGCCTAACACGTGAAAGGTCCCCAGTTCGAAACTGGGTGGAAACACTTGTTATATTTACTGCAGTACAGTTATTTTTGGGATCTAGTGTCTTGTTGAAACATATATGCAATAAATGAGTAGCAGGAATTGTTGGTAATTTTCTTCCAACATATATTCAATAAATGAGTAGCAGGAATTGTTGGTAAATTCCATTATAGGCTAGTTTCCATAATGTAGTGGTTATCACGTTCAGCTGAACACTGAAATGTCCCCAGTTCGAAGTTGGGTGGAAACACTTGATGGATTTCCTGAAGTACTGTGATTTTTGGATGGAGTGTCTTGTCTAAACATATATTCCATAAATGAGTTGCAGGAATTGTTGTTAATTTCCTTCATAGGCAAGTTTCCATAGTGTAGTGATTATTACGTTAGATTCACATGAAACTGGGTGGAAACACTTGTTACTTTTACAGCAGTACTGTGATTTTTGGATGTAGCGTCTTGTCTAAACATATATTCAATTAATGAGTTGCAGGAATTGTTGGTAATTTCCTTCATAGGCAAGTTTCCGTAGTGTAGTGATTATCACGTTAGACTCACACGCGAAAGGTCACCAGTTCGAAACTGGGTGGAAACACTTGTTACTTTTACAGCAGTACTGTGATTTTTGGATGTAGCGTCATGTCTAAACATATATTCAATTAATGAGTTGCAGGAATTGTTGGTAATTAATTTTATGGGCAGGTTTCCATAGTGTAGTGGTTATCACGTTTGCCGAACACGCGAAAGGTCCCCGCTTCCAAGTTGAGTCTAAACACTTGATGGTTTTCCTGCAGTACTGTGATTTTTGGATGGAGTGTCTTGTCGAAACATATATTCAATAAATGAGTAGCAGGAATTGTTGGTAAATTCCATCATAGGCTAGTTTCCATAATGTGGTGGTTATCACGTTCACCGAACACGTAAAATGTCCCCAGTTCGAAGTTGGGTGGAAACACTTGATGGTTTTTCTACAGTATTGTGATTTTTGGATGGAATGTCTTGTCGAAACATATATTCAATAAATGAGTAGAAGGAATTGTTGGTATATTCCATCATAGGCTAGTTTACATAATATAGTGGTTATCACGTTCGCCGAACACGCAAAAGGTCCCCAGTTCAAAGTTGGGTGGACACACTTGATGGTTTTCCTGCAGTACTGTAATTTTGGATGGAGTGTCTTGTCGAAACATATATTCAATAAATCAGTTGCAGAAATAGTTGTTAATTTCCTTCATAGGCAAGTTTCCATAGTGTAGTGATTATCACGTTAGATTCACATGAAACTGGGTGGAAACACTTGTTACTTTTACAGCAGTACTGTGATTTTTGGATGTAGCGTCTTGTCTAAACATATATTCAATTAATGAGTTGCAGGAATTGTTGGTAATTAATTTTATAGGCAGGTTTCAATAGTGTAGTGGTTATCAAGTTCCCCTAACACGCGAAATGTCCCCAGTTCGAAGTTGAGTGGAAACACTTGATGGATTTCCTGCAGTACTGTAATTTTTGGATGGAGAGTCTTGCCTAAACATATATTCCATAAATGAGTAGCAGGAATTTTTGTTAATTTCCTTCATAAGGAAGTTTCCATAGTGTAGTGATTATCACGTTAGACTCACACGCGAAAGGTCACCAGTTCAAAACTGGGTGGAAACACTTGTTACTTTTACAGCAGTACTGTGATTTTTGGATGTAGCGTCATGTCTAAACATATATTCAATTAATGAGTTGCAGGAATTGTTGGTAATTAATTTTATGGGCAGGTTTCCATAGTGTAGTGGTTATCACGTTTGCCGAACACGCGAAAGGTCCCCATTTCGAAGTTGAGTCTAAACACTTGATGGTTTTCCTGCAGTACTATGATTTTTGGATGGAGTGTCTTGTCGAAACATATATTCAATAAATGAGTAGCAGGAATTGTTGGTAAATTCCATCATAGGCTAGTTTCCATAATGTAGTGGTTATCACGTTCGCCGAACACGTGAAATGTCCCCTGTTCGAAGTTGGGTGGAAACACTTGATGGTTTTCCTGCAGTATTGTGATTTTTGGATGGAGTGTCTTGTCGAAACATATATTCAATAAATGAGTAGCAGGAATTGTTGGTAAATTCCATTATAGGCTAGTTTCCATAATGTAGTGGTTATCACATTCGCAGAACACGAGAAATGTCCCCAGTTCGAAGTTGGGTGGAAACACTTGATGGATTTTCTACAGTATTGTGATTTTTGGATGGAATGTCTTGTCGAAACATATATTCAATAAATGAGTAGAAGGAATTGTTGGTATATTCCATCATAGGCTAGTTTCCATAATATAGTGGTTATCACGTTCGCCGAACACGCAAAAGGTCCCCAGTTCAAAGTTGGGTGGACACACTTGATGGTTTTCCTGCAGTACTGTAATTTTGGATGGAGTGTCTTGTCGAAACATATATTCAATAAATCAGTTGCAGAAATTGTTGTTAATTTCCTTCATAGGCAAGTTTCCATAGTGTAGTGATTATCACGTTAGATTCACATGAAACTGGGTGGAAACACTTGTTACTTTTACAGCAGTACTGTGATTTTTGGATGTAGCGTCTTGTCTAAACATATATTCAATTAATGAGTTGCAGGAATTGTTGGTAATTAATTTTATAGGCAGGTTTCCATAGTGTAGTTGTTATCAAGTTCCCCTAACACGCGAAATGTCCCCAGTTCGAAGTTGAGTGGAAACACTTGATGGGTTTCCTGCAGTACTGTAATTTTTGGATGGAGTGTCTTGCCTAAACATATATTCCATAAATGAGTAGCAGGAATTGTTGTTAATTTCCTTCATAAGGAAGTTTCCATAGTGTAGTGATTATCACGTTAGACTCACACGCGAAAGGTCACCAGTTCAAAACTGGGTGGAAACACTTGTTACTTTTACAGCAGTACTGTGATTTTTGGATGGAGTGTCTTGTCTAAACATATATTCAATAAATGAGTAGCAGGAATTGTTGGTAATTTTCTTCCAACATATATTCAATAAATGAGTAGCAGGAGTTGTTGGTAAATTCCATTATAAGCTAGTTTCCATAATGTAGTGGTTATCACGTTCGCCGAACACGTGAAATGTCCCCAGTTCGAAGTTGGGTGGAAACACTTGATGGATTTCCTGAAGTACTGTGATTTTTGGATGGAGTGTCTTGTCTAAACATATATTCCATAAATGAGTTGCAGGAATTGTTGTTAATTTCCTTCATAGGCAAGTTTCCATAGTGTAGTGATTATCACGTTAGATTCACATGAAACTGGGTGGAAACACTTGTTACTTTTACAGCAGTACTGTGATTTTTGGATGTAGCGTCTTGTCTAAACATATATTCAATTAATGAGTTGCAGGAATTGTTGGTAATTAATTTTATGGGCAGGTTTCCATAGTGTAGTGGTTATCACGTTTGCTTAACACGCGAAAGGTCCCCATTTCGAAGTTGAGTCTAAACACTTGATGGTTTTCCTGCAGTACTATGATTTTTGGATGGAGTGTCTTGTCGAAACATATATTCAATAAATGAGTAGCAGGAATTGTTGGTAAATTCCATCATAGGCTAATTTCCATAATGTAGTGGTTATCACGTTCGCCGAACACGTGAAATGTCCCCTGTTCGAAGTTGGGTGGAAACACTTGATGGTTTTCCTGCAGTATTGTGATTTTTGGATGGAGTGTCTTGTCGAAACATATATTCAATAAATGAGTAGCAGGAATTGTTGGTAAATTCCATTATAGGCTAGTTTCCATAATGTAGTGGTTATCACGTTCAGCAGAACACGAGAAATGTCCCCAGTTCGAAGTTGGGTGGAAACACTTGATGGATTTCCTGAAGTACTGTGATTTTTGGATGGAGTGTCTTGTCTAAACATATATTCAATTAATGAGTCGCAGGAATTGTTGGTAATTAATTTTATAGGCAGGTTTCCATAGTGTAGTGGTTATCACGTTCAGCCTAACACGCGAAAGGTCCCCAGTTCGAAACTGGGTGGAAACACTTGATAGTTTTCCTGCAGTACTGTGATTTTTGGGATCTAGTGTCTTGTCGAAACATATATTCAATAAATGAGTAGCAGGAATTGTTGGTAATTTTCTTCCAACATATATTCAATAAATGAGTAGCAGGAATTGTTGGTAAATTCCATTATAGGCTAGTTTCCATAATTTAGTGGTTATCACGTTCGCCGAACATGCGAAATGTCCCCAGTTCGAAGTTGGGTGGAAACGCTTGATGGATTTCCTGCAGTACTGTAATTTTTGGATGGAGTGTCTTGTCGAAACATATATTCAATAAATGAGTAGCAGTAATTGTTGGTAAATTCCATCATAGGCTAGTTTCCATAATGTAGTGGTTATCACGTTCGCCGAACACGTGAAATGTCCCCTGTTCGAAGTTGGGTGGAAACACTTGATGGTTTTCCTGCAGTATTGTGATTTTTGGATGGAGTGTCTTGTCGAAACATATATTCAATAAATGAGTAGCAGGAATTGTTGGTAAATTCCATTATAGGCTAGTTTCCATAATGTAGTGGTTATCACGTTCGCAGAACACGAGAAATGTCCCCAGTTCGAAGTTGGGTGGAAACACTTGATGGATTTCCTGAAGTACTGTGATTTTTGGATGGAGTGTCTTGTCTAAACATATATTCAATTAATGAGTCGCAGGAATTGTTGGTAATTAATTTTATAGGCAGGTTTCCATAGTGTAGTGGTTATCACGTTCGCCTAACACGCGAAAGGTCCCCAGTTCGAAACTGGGTGGAAACACTTGATAGTTTTCCTGCAGTACTGTGATTTTTGGGATCTAGTGTCTTGTCGAAACATATATTCAATAAATGAGTAGCAGGAATTGTTGGTAATTTTCTTCCAACATATATTCAATAAATGAGTAGCAGGAATTGTTGGTAAATTCCATTATAGGCTAGTTTCCATAATGTAGTGGTTATCACGTTCGCAGAACACGAGAAATGTCCCCAGTTCGAAGTTGGGTGGAAACACTTGATAGTTTTCCTGCAGTACTGTGATTTTTGGGATCTAGTGTCTTGTCGAAACATATATTCAATAAATGAGTAGCAGGAATTGTTGGTAATTTTCTTCCAACATATATTCAATAAATGAGTAGCAGGAATTGTTGGTAAATTCCATTATAGGCTAGTTTCCATAATTTAGTGGTTATCACGTTCGCCGAACATGCGAAATGTCCCCAGTTCGAAGTTCGGTGGAAACGCTTGATGGATTTCCTGCAGTACTGTAATTTTTGGATGGAGTGTCTTGCCTAAACATATATTCCATAAATGAGTAGCAGGAATTGTTGTTAATTTCTTTCATAGGCAAGTTTCCGTAGTGTAGTGATTATCACGTTAGACTCACACGCGAAAGGTCACCAGTTCGAAACTGGGTGGAAACACTTGTTACTTTTACAGCAGTACTGTGATTTTTGGATGTAGCATCATGTCTAAACATATATTCAATTAATGAGTTGCAGGAATTGTTGGTAATTAATTTTATGGGCAGGTTTCCATAGCGTAGTGGTTATCACGTTTGTCGAACACGCGAAAGGTCCCCATTTCGAAGTTGAGTCTAAACACTTGATGGTTTTCCTGCAGTACTGTGATTTTTGGATGGAGTGTCTTGTCGAAACATATATTCAATAAATGAGTAGCAGGAATTGTTGGTAAATTCCATCATAGGCTAGTTTCCATAATGTAGTGGTTATCACGTTCGCCGAACACGTGAAATGTCCCCTGTTCGAAGTTGGGTGGAAACACTTGATGGTTTTCCTGCAGTATTGTGATTTTTGGATGGAGTGTCTTGTCGAAACATATATTCAATAAATGAGTAGCAGGAATTGTTGGTAAATTCCATCATAGGCTAGTTTCCATAATGTAGTGGTTATCACGTTCGCCGAACACGTGAAATGTCCCCTGTTCGAAGTTGGGTGGAAACACTTGATGGTTTTCCTGCAGTATTGTGATTTTTGGATGGAGTGTCTTGTCGAAACATATATTCAATAAATGAGTAGCAGGAATTGTTGGTAAATTCCATTATAGGCTAGTTTCCATAATGTAGTGGTTATCACGTTCGCAGAACACGAGAAATGTCCCCAGTTCGAAGTTGGGGTTAATGAGTTGCAGGAATTGTTGGTAATTAATTTCTTAGGCAGGTTTCCATAATGTAGTGGTTATCACGTTCGCCTAACACGTGAAAGGTCCCCAGTTCGAAACTGGGTGGAAACACTTGTTATATTTACTGCAGTACAGTTATTTTTGGGATCTAGTGTCTTGTTGAAACATATATGCAATAAATGAGTAGCAGGAATTGTTGGTAATTTTCTTCCAACATATATTCAATAAATGAGTAGCAGGAATTGTTGGTAAATTCCATTATAGGCTAGTTTCCATAATGTAGTGGTTATCACGTTCGCCGAACACGCGAAATGTCCCCAGTTCGAAGTTGGGTGGAAACACTTGATGGATTTCCTGAAGTACTGTGATTTTTGGATGGAGTGTCTTGTCTAAACATATATTCCATAAATGAGTTGCAGGAATTGTTGTTAATTTCCTTCATAGGCAAGTTTCCATAGTGTAGTGATTATTACGTTAGATTCACATGAAACTGGGTGGAAACACTTGTTACTTTTACAGCAGTACTGTGATTTTTGGATGTAGCGTCTTGTCTAAACATATATTCAATTAATGAGTTGCAGGAATTGTTGGTAATTAATTTTATAGGCAGGTTTCCATAGTGTAGTGGTTATCAAGTTCCCCTGACACGCGAAATGTCCCCAGTTCGAAGTTGGGTGGAAACGCTTGATGGATTTCCTGCAGTACTGTAATTTTTGGATGGAGTGTCTTGCCTAAACATATATTCCATAAATGAGTAGCAGGAATTGTTGTTAATTTCCTTCATAGGCAAGTTTCCGTAGTGTAGTGATTATCACGTTAGACTCACACGCGAAAGGTCACCAGTTCGAAACTGGGTGGAAACACTTGTTACTTTTACAGCAGTACTGTGATTTTTGGATGTAGCGTCATGTCTAAACATATATTCAATTAATGAGTTGCAGGAATTGTTGGTAATTAATTTTATGGGCAGGTTTCCATAGTGTAGTGGTTATCACGTTTGCCGAACACGCGAAAGGTCCCCGTTTCCAAGTTGAGTCTAAACACTTGATGGTTTTCCTGCAGTACTGTGATTTTTGGATGGAGTGTCTTGTCGAAACATATATTCAATAAATGAGTAGCAGGAATTGTTGGTAAATTCCATCATAGGCTAGTTTCCATAATGTGGTGGTTATCACGTTCGCCGAACACGCGAAATGTCCCCAGTTCGAAGTTGGGTGGAAACACTTGATGGTTTTTCTACAGTATTGTGATTTTTGGATGGAATGTCTTGTCGAAACATATATTCAATAAATGAGTAGAAGGAATTGTTGGTATATTCCATCATAGGCTAGTTTACATAATATAGTGGTTATCACGTTCGCCGAACATGCAAAAGGTCCCCAGTTCAAAGTTGGGTGGACACACTTGATGGTTTTCCTGCAGTACTGTAATTTTGGATGGAGTGTCTTGTCGAAACATATATTCAATAAATGAGTAGCAGGAATTGTTGGTAATTTTCTTCCAACATATATTCAATAAATGAGTAGCAGGAGTTGTTGGTAAATTCCATTATAAGCTAGTTTCCATAATGTAGTGGTTATCACGTTCGCCGAACACGTGAAATGTCCCCAGTTCGAAGTTGGGTGGAAACACTTGATGGATTTCCTGAAGTACTGTGATTTTTGGATGGAGTGTCTTGTCTAAACATATATTCCATAAATGAGTTGCAGGAATTGTTGTTAATTTCCTTCATAGGCAAGTTTCCATAGTGTAGTGATTATCACGTTAGACTCACACGTGAAAGGTCACCAGTTCGAAACTGGGTGGAAACACTTGTTACTTTTACAGCAGTACTGTGATTTTTGGATGTAGCGTCTTGTCTAAACATATATTCAATTAATGAGTTGCAGGAATTGTTGGTAATTAATTTTATGGGCAGGTTTCCATAGCTGTAGTGGTTATCACGTTTGCTGAACATGCGAAAGGTCCCCATTTCGAAGTTGAGTCTAAACACTTGATGGTTTTCCTGCAGTACTGTGATTTTTGGATGGAGTGTCTTGTCGAAACATATATTCAATAAATGAGTAGCAGGAATTGTTGGTAAATTCCATCATAGGCTAGTTTCCATAATGTAGTGGTTATCACGTTCGCGAACACGTGAAATGTCCCCTGTTCGAAGTTGGGTGGAAACACTTGATGGTTTTCCTGCAGTATTGTGATTTTTGGATGGAGTGTCTTGTCGAAACATATATTCAATAAATGAGTAGCAGGAATTGTTGGTAAATTCCATTATAGGCTAGTTTCCATAATGTAGTGGTTATCACGTTCGCAGAACACGAGAAATGTCCCCAGTTCGAAGTTGGGTGGAAACACTTGATGGATTTCCTGAAGTACTGTGATTTTTGGATGGAGTGTCTTGTCTAAACATATATTCAATTAATGAGTCGCAGGAATTGTTGGTAATTAATTTTATAGGCAGGTTTCCATAGTGTAGTGGTTATCACGTTTGCCTAACACACGAAAGGTCCCCAGTTCGAAACTGGGTGGAAACACTTGATAGTTTTCCTGCAGTACTGTGATTTTTGGGATCTAGTGTCTTGTCGAAACATATATTCAATAAATGAGTAGCAGGAATTGTTGGTAATTTTCTTCCAACATATATTCAATAAATGAGTAGCAGGAATTGTTGGTAAATTCCATTATAGGCTAGTTTCCATAATTTAGTGGTTATCACGTTCACTGAACATGCGAAATGTCCCCAGTTCGAAGTTGGGTGGAAACGCTTGATGGATTTTCTGCAGTACTGTAATTTTCGGATGGAGTGTCTTGCCTAAACATATATTCCATAAATGAGTAGCAGGAATTGTTGTTAATTTCCTTTATAGGCAAGTTTCCGTAGTGTAGTGATTATCACGTTAGACTCACACGTGAAAGGTCACCAGTTCGAAACTGGGTGGAAACACTTGTTACTTTTACAGCAGTACTGTGATTTTTGGATGTAGCATCATGTCTAAACATATATTCAATTAATGAGTTGCAGGAATTGTTGGTAATTAATTTTATGGGCAGGTTTCCATAGTGTAGTGGTTATCACGTTTGCCGAACACGCGAAAGGTCCCCATTTCGAAGTTGAGTCTAAACACTTGATGGTTTTCCTGCAGTACTGTGATTTTTGGATGGAGTGTCTTGTCGAAACATATATTCAATAAATGAGTAGCAGGAATTGTTGGTAAATTCCATCATAGGCTAGTTTCCATAATGTAGTGGTTATCACGTTCGCCTAACACGTGAAATGTCCCCTGTTCGAAGTTGGGTGGAAACACTTGATGGTTTTCCTGCAGTATTGTGATTTTTGGATGGAGTGTCTTGTCGAAACATATATTCAATAAATGAGTAGCAGGAATTGTTGGTAAATTCCATCATAGGCTAGTTTCCATAATGTAGTGGTTATCACGTTCACCGAACACGTGAAATGTCCCCTGTTCGAAGTTGGGTGGAAACACTTGATGGTTTTCCTGCAGTATTGTGATTTTTGGATGGAGTGTCTTGTCGAAACATATATTCAATAAATGAGTAGCAGGAATTGTTGGTAAATTCCATTATAGGCTAGTTTCCATAATGTAGTGGTTATCACGTTCAGCAGAACACGAGAAATGTCCCCAGTTCGAAGTTGGGTGGAAACACTTGATGGATTTCCTGAAGTACTGTGATTTTTGGATGGAGTGTCTTGTCTAAACATATATTCAATTAATGAGTCGCAGGAATTGTTGGTAATTAATTTTATAGGCAGGTTTCCATAGTGTAGTGGTTATCACGTTAGCCTAACACGTGAAAGGTCCCCAGTTCGAAACTGGGTGGAAACACTTGATAGTTTTCCTGCAGTACTGTGATTTTTGGGATCTAGTGTCTTGTCGAAACATATATTCAATAAATGAGTAGCAGGAATTGTTGGTAATTTTCTTCCAACATATATTCAATAAATGAGTAGCAGGAATTGTTGGTAAATTCCATTATAGGCTAGTTTCCATAATTTAGTGGTTATCACTTCGAACATGCAAATGTCCCCAGTTCAAGTTGGGTGGAAACGCTTGATGGATTTCCTGCAGTACTGTAATTTTTGGATGGAGTGTCTTGCCTAAACATATATTCATAAATGAGTAGCAGGAATTGTTGATTCCATGCGTAGGATAACATGCTCCATACAGTATGGGTGAGTTATTCGCTATGGATATGTAGCATCATGTCTAAACATATTCATTAATGAGTTGCAGGAATTGTTGATATTATGGGCAGTTTCATAGGTAGTGGTTATCACGTTAACGAAATGTCCCCAGTTCAAGTTGAGTGAAACACTGATGGTTTCCTGCAGTACTGTGATTTTTGGATGGAGTGTCTTGTCAAACATATATTCAATAAATGAGTAGCAGTAATTGTTGGTAAATTCCATCATAGGCTAGTTTCCATAATGTAGTGGTTATCACGTTCGCCGAACACGTGAAATGTCCCCTGTTCGAAGTTGGGTGGAAACACTTGATGGTTTTCCTGCAGTATTGTGATTTTTGGATGGAGTGTCTTGTCGAAACATATATTCAATAAATGAGTAGCAGGAATTGTTGGTAAATTCCATTATAGGCTAGTTTCCATAATGTAGTGGTTATCACGTTCGCAGAACACGAGAAATGTCCCCAGTTCGAAGTTGGGTGGAAACACTTGATGGATTTCCTGAAGTACTGTGATTTTTGGATGGAGTGTCTTGTCTAAACATATATTCAATTAATGAGTCGCAGGAATTGTTGGTAATTAATTTTATAGGCAGGTTTCCGTAGTGTAGTGGTTATCACGTTGGCCTAACACGCGAAAGGTCCCCAGTTCGAAACTGGGTGGAAACACTTGATAGTTTTCCTGCAGTACTGTGATTTTTGGGATCTAGTGTCTTGTCGAAACATATATTCAATAAATGAGTAGCAGGAATTGTTGGTAATTTTCTTCCAACATATATTCAATAAATGAGTAGCAGGAATTGTTGGTAAATTCCATTATAGGCTAGTTTCCATAATTTAGTGGTTATCACGTCACTGAACATGCGAAATGTCCCCAGTTCGAAGTTGGGTGGAAACGCTTGATGGATTTCCTGCAGTACTGTAATTTTTGGATGGAGTGTCTTGCCTAAACATATATTCCATAAATGAGTAGCAGGAATTGTTGTTAATTTCTTTCATAGGCAAGTTTCCGTAGTGTAGTGATTATCACGTTAGACTCACACGCGAAAGGTCACCAGTTCGAAACTGGGTGGAAACACTTGTTACTTTTACAGCAGTACTGTGATTTTTGGATGTAGCATCATGTCTAAACATATATTCAATTAATGAGTTGCAGGAATTGTTGGTAATTAATTTTATGGGCAGGTTTCCATAGCGTAGTGGTTATCACGTTTGCCGAACACGCGAAAGGTCCCCATTTCGAAGTTGAGTCTAAACACTTGATGGTTTTCCTGCAGTACTGTGATTTTTGGATGGAGTGTCTTGTCGAAACATATATTCAATAAATGAGTAGCAGGAATTGTTGGTAAATTCCATCATAGGCTAGTTTCCATAATGTAGTGGTTATCACGTTCGCCGAACACGTGAAATGTCCCCTGTTCGAAGTTGGGTGGAAACACTTGATGGTTTTCCTGCAGTATTGTGATTTTTGGATGGAGTGTCTTGTCGAAACATATATTCAATAAATGAGTAGCAGGAATTGTTGGTAAATTCCATCATAGGCTAGTTTCCATAATGTAGTGGTTATCACGTTCGCCGAACACGTGAAATGTCCCCTGTTCGAAGTTGGGTGGAAACACTTGATGGTTTTCCTGCAGTATTGTGATTTTTGGATGGAGTGTCTTGTCGAAACATATATTCAATAAATGAGTAGCATGAATTGTTGGTAAATTCCATTATAGGCTAGTTTCCATAATGTAGTGGTTATCACGTTCGCAGAACACGAGAAATGTCCCCAGTTCGAAGTTGGGTGGAAACACTTGATGGATTTCCTGAAGTACTGTGATTTTTGGATGGAGTGTCTTGTCTAAACATATATTCAATTAATGAGTCGCAGGAATTGTTGGTAATTAATTTTATAGGCAGGTTTCCATAGTGTAGTGGTTATCACGTTCGCCTAACACGTGAAAGGTCCCCAGTTCGAAACTGGGTGGAAACACTTGATAGTTTCCTGCAGTACTGTGATTTTTGGGATCTAGTGTCTTGTCGAAACATATATTCAATAAATGAGTAGCAGGAATTGTTGGTAATTTTCTTCCAACATATATTCAATAAATGAGTAGCAGGAATTGTTGGTAAATTCCATTATAGGCTAGTTTCCATAATTTAGTGGTTATCACGTTAGCTAACATGCGAAATGTCCCCAGTTCGAAGCTGGGTGGAAACGCTTGATGGATTTCCTGCAGTACTGTAATTTTTGGATGGAGTGTCTTGTCGAAACATATATTCAATAAATGAGTAGCAGGAATTGTTGGTAAATTCCATCATAGGCTAGTTTCCATAATGTAGTGGTTATCACGTTCACGAACACGTGAAATGTCCCCTGTTCGAAGTTGGGTGGAAACACTTGATGGTTTTCCTGCAGTATTGTGATTTTTGGATGGAGTGTCTTGTCGAAACATATATTCAATAAATGAGTAGCAGGAATTGTTGGTAAATTCCATTATAGGCTAGTTTCCATAATGTAGTGGTTATCACGTTCGCAGAACACGAGAAATGTCCCCAGTTCGAAGTTGGGTGGAAACACTTGATGGATTTCCTGAAGTACTGTGATTTTTGGATGGAGTGTCTTGTCTAAACATATATTCAATTAATGAGTCGCAGGAATTGTTGGTAATTAATTTTAAAGGCAGGTTTCCATAGTGTAGTGGTTATCACGTTCGCCTAACACGCGAAAGGTCCCCAGTTCGAAACTGGGTGGAAACACTTGTTATTTTTACTGCAGTACAGTTATTTTTGGGATCTAGTGTCTTGTCGAAACATATATTCAATAAATGAGTAGCAGGAATTGTTGGTAATTTTCTTCCAACATATATTCAATAAATGAGTAGCAGGAGTTGTTGGTAAATTCCATTATAGGCTAGTTTCCATAATGTAGTGGTTATCACGTTCGCCGAACACGCGAAATGTCCCCAGTTCGAAGTTGGGTGGAAACACTTGATGGATTTCCTGAAGTACTGTGATTTTTGGATGGAGTGTCTTGTCTAAACATATATTCCATAAATGAGTTGCAGGAATTGTTGTTAATTTCCTTCATAGGCAAGTTTCCATAGTGTAGTGATTATCACGTTAGATTCACATGAAACTGGGTGGAAACACTTGTTACTTTTACAGCAGTACTGTGATTTTTGGATGTAGCGTCTTGTCTAAACATATATTCAATTAATGAGTTGCAGGAATTGTTGGTAATTAATTTTATGGGCAGGTTTCCATAGTGTAGTGGTTATCACGTTTGCCGAACACGCGAAAGGTCCCCATTTCGAAGTTGAGTCTAAACACTTGATGGTTTTCCTGCAGTACTATGATTTTTGGATGGAGTGTCTTGTCGAAACATATATTCAATAAATGAGTAGCAGGAATTGTTGGTAAATTCCATCATAGGCTAGTTTCCATAATGTAGTGGTTATCACGTTCGCCGAACACGTGAAATGTCCCCTGTTCGAAGTTGGGTGGAAACACTTGATGGTTTTCCTGCAGTATTGTGATTTTTGGATGGAGTGTCTTGTCGAAACATATATTCAATAAATGAGTAGCAGGAATTGTTGGTAAATTCCATTATAGGCTAGTTTCCATAATGTAGTGGTTATCACGTTCAGCAGAACACGAGAAATGTCCCCAGTTCGAAGTTGGGTGGAAACACTTGATGGATTTCCTGAAGTACTGTGATTTTTGGATGGAGTGTCTTGTCTAAACATATATTCAATTAATGAGTCGCAGGAATTGTTGGTAATTAATTTTATAGGCAGGTTTCCATAGTGTAGTGGTTATCACGTTCGCCTAACACGCGAAAGGTCCCCAGTTCGAAACTGGGTGGAAACACTTGATAGTTTTCCTGCAGTACTGTGATTTTTGGGATCTAGTGTCTTGTCGAAACATATATTCAATAAATGAGTAGCAGGAATTGTTGGTAATTTTCTTCCAACATATATTCAATAAATGAGTAGCAGGAATTGTTGGTAAATTCCATTATAGGCTAGTTTCCATAATTTAGTGGTTATCACGTTAGCTGAACATGCGAAATGTCCCCAGTTCGAAGTTGGGTGGAAACGCTTGATGGATTTCCTGCAGTACTGTAATTTTTGGATGGAGTGTCTTGCCTAAACATATATTCCATAAATGAGTAGCAGGAATTGTTGTTAATTTCTTTCATAGGCAAGTTTCCATAGTGTAGTGATTATCACGTTAGACTCACACGAAAGGTCACCAGTTCGAAACTGGGTGGAAACACTTGTTACTTTTACAGCAGTACTGTGATTTTTGGATGTAGCATCATGTCTAAACATATATTCAATTAATGAGTTGCAGGAATTGTTGGTAATTAATTTTATGGGCAGGTTTCCATAGTGTAGTGGTTATCACGCTTGCTCGAACACGTGAAAGGTCCCCATTTCGAAGTTGAGTCTAAACACTTGATGGTTTTCCTGCAGTACTGTGATTTTTGGATGGAGTGTCTTGTCGAAACATATATTCAATAAATGAGTAGCAGGAATTGTTGGTAAATTCCATCATAGGCTAGTTTCCATAATGTAGTGGTTATCACGTTCACCGAACACGTGAAATGTCCCCTGTTCGAAGTTGGGTGGAAACACTTGATGGTTTTCCTGCAGTATTGTGATTTTTGGATGGAGTGTCTTGTCGAAACATATATTCAATAAATGAGTAGCAGGAATTGTTGGTAAATTCCATTATAGGCTAGTTTCCATAATGTAGTGGTTATCACGTTCAGCAGAACACGAGAAATGTCCCCAGTTCGAAGTTGGGTGGAAACACTTGATGGATTTCCTGAAGTACTGTGATTTTTGGATGGAGTGTCTTGTCTAAACATATATTCAATTAATGAGTCGCAGGAATTGTTGGTAATTAATTTTATAGGCAGGTTTCCATAGTGTAGTGGTTATCACGTTCAGCCTAACACGCTGAAAGGTCCCCAGTTCGAAACTGGGTGGAAACACTTGATAGTTTTCCTGCAGTACTGTGATTTTTGGGATCTAGTGTCTTGTCGAAACATATATTCAATAAATGAGTAGCAGGAATTGTTGGTAATTTTCTTCCAACATATATTCAATAAATGAGTAGCAGGAATTGTTGGTAAATTCCATTATAGGCTAGTTTCCATAATTTAGTGGTTATCACGTTCACTGAACATGCTGAAATGTCCCCAGTTCGAAGTTGGGTGGAAACGCTTGATGGATTTCCTGCAGTACTGTAATTTTTGGATGGAGTGTCTTGTCGAAACATATATTCAATAAATGAGTAGCAGGAATTGTTGGTAAATTCCATCATAGGCTAGTTTCCATAATGTAGTGGTTATCACGTTCACCGAACACGTGAAATGTCCCCTGTTCGAAGTTGGGTGGAAACACTTGATGGTTTTCCTGCAGTATTGTGATTTTTGGATGGAGTGTCTTGTCGAAACATATATTCAATAAATGAGTAGCAGGAATTGTTGGTAAATTCCATTATAGGCTAGTTTCCATAATGTAGTGGTTATCACGTTCAGCAGAACACGAGAAATGTCCCCAGTTCGAAGTTGGGTGGAAACACTTGATGGATTTCCTGAAGTACTGTGATTTTTGGATGGAGTGTCTTGTCTAAACATATATTCAATTAATGAGTCGCAGGAATTGTTGGTAATTAATTTTATAGGCAGGTTTCCATAGTGTAGTGGTTATCACGTTCGCCTAACACGCGAAAGGTCCCCAGTTCGAAACTGGGTGGAAACACTTGATAGTTTTCCTGCAGTACTGTGATTTTTGGGATCTAGTGTCTTGTCGAAACATATATTCAATAAATGAGTAGCAGGAATTGTTGGTAATTTTCTTCCAACATATATTCAATAAATGAGTAGCAGGAATTGTTGGTAAATTCCATTATAGGCTAGTTTCCATAATTTAGTGGTTATCACGTTAGCTGAACATGCGAAATGTCCCCAGTTCGAAGTTGGGTGGAAACGCTTGATGGATTTCCTGCAGTACTGTAATTTTTGGATGGAGTGTCTTGTCGAAACATATATTCAATAAATGAGTAGCAGGAATTGTTGGTAAATTCCATCATAGGCTAGTTTCCATAATGTAGTGGTTATCACGTTCACGAACACGTGAAATGTCCCCTGTTCGAAGTTGGGTGGAAACACTTGATGGTTTTCCTGCAGTATTGTGATTTTTGGATGGAGTGTCTTGTCGAAACATATATTCAATAAATGAGTAGCAGGAATTGTTGGTAAATTCCATTATAGGCTAGTTTCCATAATGTAGTGGTTATCACGTTCGCCGAACACGAGAAATGTCTCCAGTTCGAAGTTGGGTGGAAACACTTGATGGATTTCCTGAAGTACTATGATTTTTGGATGGAGTGTCTTGTCTAAACATATATTCAATTAATGAGTCGCAGGAATTGTTGGTAATTAATTTTATAGGCAGGTTTCCATAGTGTAGTGGTTATCACGTTCGCCTAACACGTGAAAGGTCCCAAGTTCGAAACTGGGTGGAAACACTTGTTATTTTTACTGCAGTACAGTTATTTTTGGGATCTAGTGTCTTGTCGAAACATATATTCAATAAATGAGTAGCAGGAATTGTTGGTAATTTTCTTCCAACATATATTCAATAAATGAGTAGCAGGAATTGTTGGTAAATTCCATTATAGGCTAGTTTCCATAATGTAGTGGTTATCACATTCGCCGAACACGAGAAATGTCTCCAGTTCGAAGTTGGGTGGAAACACTTGATGGATTTCCTGAAGTACTGTGATTTTTGGATGGAGTGTCTTGTCTAAACATATATTCAATTAATGAGTCGCAGGAATTGTTGGTAATTAATTTTATAGGCAGGTTTCCGTAGTGTAGTGGTTATCACGTTCGCCTAACACGAGAAAGGTCCCCAGTTCGAAACTGGGTGGAAACACTTGATAGTTTTCCTGCAGTACTGTGATTTTTGGGATCTAGTGTCTTGTCGAAACATATATTCAATAAATGAGTAGCAGGAATTGTTGGTAATTTTCTTCCAACATATATTCAATAAATGAGTAGCAGGAATTGTTGGTAAATTCCATTATAGGCTAGTTTCCATAATTTAGTGGTTATCACGCTCGCCGAACATGCGAAATGTCCCCAGTTCGAAGTTGGGTGGAAACGCTTGATGGATTTCCTGCAGTACTGTAATTTTTGGATGGAGTGTCTTGCCTAAACATATATTCCATAAATGAGTAGCAGGAATTGTTGTTAATTTCCTTCATAGGCAAGTTTCCGTAGTGTAGTGATTATCACGTTTGACTCACACGCGAAAGGTCACCAGTTCGAAACTGGGTGGAAACACTTGTTACTTTTACAGCAGTACTGTGATTTTTGGATGTAGCGTCATGTCTAAACATATATTCAATTAATGAGTTGCAGGAATTGTTGGTAATTAATTTTATGGGCAGGTTTCCATAGTGTAGTGGTTATCACGCTTGCCGAACACGTAAAGGTCCCCATTTCCAAGTTGAGTCTAAACACTTGATGGTTTTCCTGCAGTACTGTGATTTTTGGATGGAGTGTCTTGTCGAAACATATATTCAATAAATGAGTAGCAGGAATTGTTGGTAAATTCCATCATAGGCTAGTTTCCATAATGTGGTGGTTATCACGTTCAGCGAACACTGAAATGTCCCCAGTTCGAAGTTGGGTGGAAACACTTGATGGTTTTTCTACAGTATTGTGATTTTTGGATGGAATGTCTTGTCGAAACATATATTCAATAAATGAGTAGAAGGAATTGTTGGTATATTCCATCATAGGCTAGTTTCCATAATATAGTGGTTATCACGTCACGAACACGCAAATGTCCCCAGTTCGAAGTTGGGTGGAAACACTTGATGGATTTCCTGAAGTACTGTGATTTTTGGATGGAGTGTCTTGTCTAAACATATATTCCATAAATGAGTTGCAGGAATTGTTGTTAATTTCCTTCATAGGCAAGTTTCCATAGTGTAGTGATTATCACGTTAGATTCACATGAAACTGGGTGGAAACACTTGTTACTTTTACAGCAGTACTGTGATTTTTGGATGTAGCGTCTTGTCTAAACATATATTCAATTAATGAGTTGCAGGAATTGTTGGTAATTAATTTTATAGGCAGGTTTCCATAGTGTAGTGGTTATCAAGTTCCCTGACATGCGAAATGACCCCAGTTCGAAGTTGGGTGGAAACGCTTGATGGATTTCCTGCAGTACTGTAATTTTTGGATGGAGTGTCTTGCCTAAACATATATTCCATAAATGAGTAGCAGGAATTGTTGTTAATTTCCTTCATAGGGAAGTTTCCGTAGTGTAGTGATTATCACGTTAGACTCACACGCGAAAGGTCACCAGTTCGAAACTGGGTGGAAACACTTGTTACTTTTACAGCAGTACTGTGATTTTTGGATGTAGCGTCATGTCTAAACATATATTCAATTAATGAGTTGCAGGAATTGTTGGTAATTAATTTTATGGGCAGGTTTCCATAGCGTAGTGGTTATCACGTTTGCCGAACACGCGAAAGGTCCCCATTTCGAAGTTGAGTCTAAACACTTGATGGTTTTCCTGCAGTACTGTGATTTTTGGATGGAGTGTCTTGTCGAAACATATATTCAATAAATGAGTAGCAGGAATTGTTGGTAAATTCCATCATAGGCTAGTTTCCATAACGTAGTGGTTATCACGTTCGCCGAACACGTGAAATGTCCCCTGTTCGAAGTTGGGTGGAAACACTTGATGGTTTTCCTGCAGTATTGTGATTTTTGGATGGAGTGTCTTGTCGAAACATATATTCAATAAATGAGTAGCAGGAATTGTTGGTAAATTCCATTATAGGCTAGTTTCCATAATGTAGTGGTTATCACATTCGCAGAACACGAGAAATGTCCCCAGTTCGAAGTTGGGTGGAAACACTTGATGGATTTCCTGAAGTACTGTGATTTTTGGATGGAGTGTCTTGTCTAAACATATATTCAATTAATGAGTCGCAGGAATTGTTGGTAATTAATTTTATAGGCAAGTTTCCATAGTGTAGTGGTTATCACGTTCGCCTAACACACGAAAGGTCCCCAGTTTGAAACTGGGTGGATACACTTGATAGTTTTCCTGCAGTACTGTGATTTTTGGGATCTAGTGTCTTGTCGAAACATATATTCAATAAATGAGTAGCAGGAATTGTTGGTAATTTTCTTCCAACATATATTCAATAAATGAGTAGCAGGAATTGTTGGTAAATTCCATTATAGGCTAGTTTCCATAATTTAGTGGTTATCACGTTCGCCGAACATGCGAAATGTCCCCAGTTCGAAGTTGGGTGGAAACGCTTGATGGATTTTCTGCAGTACTGTAATTTTTGGATGGAGTGTCTTGCCTAAACATATATTCCATAAATGAGTAGCAGGAATTGTTGTTAATTTCCTTCATAGGCAAGTTTCCGTAGTGTAGTGATTATCACGTTAGACTCACACGTGAAAGGTCACCAGTTCGAAACTGGGTGGAAACACTTGTTACTTTTACAGCAGTACTGTGATTTTTGGATGTAGCATCATGTCTAAACATATATTCAATTAATGAGTTGCAGGAATTGTTGGTAATTAATTTTATGGGCAGGTTTCCATAGTGTAGTGGTTATCACGCTTGTCGAACACGTAAAGGTCCCCATTTCGAAGTTGAGTCTAAACACTTGATGGTTTTCCTGCAGTACTGTGATTTTTGGATGGAGTGTCTTGTCGAAACATATATTCAATAAATGAGTAGCAGGAATTGTTGGTAAATTCCATCATAGGCTAGTTTCCATAATGTAGTGGTTATCACGTTCGCCGAACACGTGAAATGTCCCCTGTTCGAAGTTGGGTGGAAACACTTGATGGTTTTCCTGCAGTATTGTGATTTTTGGATGGAGTGTCTTGTCGAAACATATATTCAATAAATGAGTAGCAGGAATTGTTGGTAAATTCCATTTTAGGCTAGTTTCCATAATGTAGTGGTTATCACGTCGCCGAACACGAGAAATGTCTCCAGTTCGAAGTTGGGTGGAAACACTTGATGGATTTCCTGAAGTACTGTGATTTTTGGATGGAGTGTCTTGTCTAAACATATATTCAATTAATGAGTCGCAGGAATTGTTGGTAATTAATTTTAAAGGCAGGTTTCCATAGTGTAGTGGTTATCACGTTCGCCTAACACGCGAAAGGTCCCCAGTTCGAAACTGGGTGGAAACACTTGTTATTTTTACTGCAGTACAGTTATTTTTGGGATCTAGTGTCTTGTCGAAACATATATTCAATAAATGAGTAGCAGGAATTGTTGGTAATTTTCTTCCAACATATATTCAATAAATGAGTAGCAGGAGTTGTTGGTAAATTCCATTATAGGCTAGTTTCCATAATGTAGTGGTTATCACGTTCAGCGAACACGTGAAATGTCCCCAGTTCGAAGTTGGGTGGAAACACTTGATGGATTTCCTGAAGTACTGTGATTTTTGGATGGAGTGTCTTGTCTAAACATATATTCCATAAATGAGTTGCAGGAATTGTTGTTAATTTCCTTCATAGGCAAGTTTCCATAGTGTAGTGATTATCACGTTAGATTCACATGAAACTGGGTGGAAACACTTGTTACTTTTACAGCAGTACTGTGATTTTTGGATGTAGCGTCTTGTCTAAACATATATTCAATTAATGAGTTGCAGGAATTGTTGGTAATTAATTTTATAGGCAGGTTTCCATAGTGTAGTGGTTATCAAGTTCCCCTGACATGCGAAATGACCCCAGTTCGAAGTTGGGTGGAAACGCTTGATGGATTTCCTGCAGTACTGTAATTTTTGGATGGAGTGTCTTGCCTAAACATATATTCCATAAATGAGTAGCAGGAATTGTTGTTAATTTCCATTATAGGCTAGTTTCCATAATGTAGTGGTTATCACATTCGCAGAACACGAGAAATGTCCCCAGTTCGAAGTTGGGTGGAAACACTTGATGGATTTCCTGAAGTACTGTGATTTTTGGATGGAGTGTCTTGTCTAAACATATATTCAATTAATGAGTCGCAGGAATTGTTGGTAATTAATTTTATAGGCAGGTTTCCATAGTGTAGTGGTTATCACGTTAGCCTAACACGCGAAAGGTCCCCAGTTCGAAACTGGGTGGAAACACTTGATAGTTTTCCTGCAGTACTGTGATTTTTGGGATCTAGTGTCTTGTCGAAACATATATTCAATAAATGAGTAGCAGGAATTGTTGGTAATTTTCTTCCAACATATATTCAATAAATGAGTAGCAGGAATTGTTGGTAAATTCCATTATAGGCTAGTTTCCATAATTTAGTGGTTATCACGTTCAGCCAAACATGCTGAAATGTCCCCAGTTCGAAGTTGGGTGGAAACGCTTGATGGATTTCCTGCAGTACTGTAATTTTTGGATGGAGTGTCTTGCCTAAACATATATTCCATAAATGAGTAGCAGGAATTGTTGTTAATTTCCTTCATAGGCAAGTTTCCGTAGTGTAGTGATTATCACGTTAGACTCACACGTGAAAGGTCACCAGTTCGAAACTGGGTGGAAACACTTGTTACTTTTACAGCAGTACTGTGATTTTTGGATGTAGCATCATGTCTAAACATATATTCAATTAATGACTTGCAGGAATTGTTGGTAATTAATTTTATGGGCAGGTTTCCATAGTGTAGTGGTTATCACGTTCGCAGAACACGAGAAATGTCCCCAGTTCGAAGTTGGGTGGAAACACTTGATGGATTTCCTGAAGTACTGTGATTTTTGGATGGAGTGTCTTGTCTAAACATATATTCAATTAATGAGTCGCAGGAATTGTTGGTAATTAATTTTATAGGCAGGTTTCCATAGTGTAGTGGTTATCACGTTCGCCTAACACGCGAAAGGTCCCCAGTTCGAAACTGGGTGGAAACACTTGATGGTTTTCCTGCAGTACTGTGATTTTTGGATGGAGTGTCTTGTCGAAACATATATTCAATAAATGAGTAGCAGGAATTGTTGGTAAATTCCATCATAGGCTAGTTTCCATAATGTAGTGGTTATCACGTTCGCCGAACACGTGAAATGTCCCCTGTTTGAAGTTGGGTGGAAACACTTGATGGTTTTCCTGCAGTATTGTGATTTTTGGATGGAGTGTCTTGTCGAAACATATATTCAATAAATGAGTAGCATGAATTGTTGGTAAATTCCATTATAGGCTAGTTTCCATAATGTAGTGGTTATCACGTTCGCCGAACACGCGAAATGTCCCCAGTTCGAAGTTGGGTGGAAACACTTGATGGATTTCCTGAAGTACTGTTATTTTTGGATGGAGTGTCTTGTCTAAACATATATTCCATAAATGAGTTGCAGGAATTGTTGTTAATTTCCTTCATAGGCAAGTTTCCATAGTGTAGTGATTATCACGTTAGATTCACATGAAACTGGGTGGAAACACTTGTTACTTTTACAGCAGTACTGTGATTTTTGGATGTAGCGTCTTGTCTAAACATATATTCAATTAATGAGTTGCAGGAATTGTTGGTAATTAATTTTATGGGCAGGTTTCCATAGTGTATTGGTTATCACGTTTGCCGAACACGCGAAAGGTCCCCATTTCGAAGTTGAGTCTAAACACTTGATGGTTTTCCTGCAGTACTATGATTTGTGGATGGAGTGTCTTGTCGAAACATATATTCAATAAATGAGTAGCAGGAATTGTTGGTAAATTCCATCATAGGCTAGTTTCCATAATGTAGTGGTTATCACGTTCGCCGAACACGTGAAATGTCAACTGTTCGAAGTTGGGTGGAAACACTTGATGGATTTCCTGAAGTACTGTGATTTTTGGATGGAGTGTCTTGTCTAAACATATATTCAATTAATGAGTAGCAGGAATTGTTGGTAATTAATTTTATAGGCCGGTTTCCATAGTGTAGTGGTTATCACGTTCGCCTAACACGCGAAAGGTCCCCAGTTCGAAACTGGGTGGAAACACTTGATAGTTTTCCTGCAGTACTGTGATTTTTGGGATCTAGTGTCTTGTCGAAACATATATTCAATAAATGAGTAGCAGGAATTGTTGGTAATTTTCTTCCAACATATATTCAATAAATGAGTAGCAGGAATTGTTGGTAAATTCCATTATAGGCTAGTTTCCATAATTTAGTGGTTATCACGTTAGCTGAACATGCGAAATGTCCCCAGTTCGAAGTTGGGTGGAAACGCTTGATGGATTTCCTGCAGTACTGTAATTTTTGGATGGAGTGTCTTGTCGAAACATATATTCAATAAATGAGTAGCAGGAATTGTTGGTAAATTCCATCATAGGCTAGTTTCCATAATGTAGTGGTTATCACGTTACGTCGAACACGTGAAATGTCCCCTGTTCGAAGTTGGGTGGAAACACTTGATGGTTTTCCTGCAGTATTGTGATTTTTGGATGGAGTGTCTTGTCGAAACATATATTCAATAAATGAGTAGCAGGAATTGTTGGTAAATTCCATTATAGGCTAGTTTCCATAATGTAGTGGTTATCACGTTCAGCAGAACACAGAAATGTCCCCAATTCGAAGTTGGGTGGAAACACTTGATGGATTTCCTGAAGTACTGTGATTTTTGGATGGAGTGTCTTGTCTAAACATATATTCAATTAATGAGTCGCAGGAATTGTTGGTAATTAATTTTATAGGCAGGTTTCCGTAGTGTAGTGGTTATCACGTTGGCCTAACACGTGAAAGGTCCCCCGTTCGAAACTGGGTGGAAACACTTGATAGTTTTCCTGCAGTACTGTGATTTTTGGGATCTAGTGTCTTGTCGAAACATATATTCAATAAATGAGTAGCAGGAATTGTTGGTAATTTTCTTCCAACATATATTCAATAAATGAGTAGCAGGAATTGTTGGTAAATTCCATTATAGGCTAGTTTCCATAATTTAGTGGTTATCACGTTAGCCGAACATGCGAAATGTCCCCAGTTCGAAGTTGGGTGGAAACGCTTGATGGATTTCCTGCAGTACTGTAATTTTTGGATGGAGTGTCTTGCCTAAACATATATTCCATAAATGAGTAGCAGGAATTGTTGTTAATTTCTTTCATAGGCAAGTTTCCGTAGTGTAGTGATTATCACGTTAGACTCACACGTAAAGGTCACCAGTTCGAAACTGGGTGGAAACACTTGTTACTTTTACAGCAGTACTGTGATTTTTGGATGTAGCATCATGTCTAAACATATATTCAATTAATGAGTTGCAGGAATTGTTGGTAATTAATTTTATGGGCAGGTTTCCATAGCGTAGTGGTTATCACGTTTGCTGAACACGCGAAAGGTCCCCATTTCGAAGTTGAGTCTAAACACTTGATGGTTTTCCTGCAGTACTGTGATTTTTGGATGGAGTGTCTTGTCGAAACATATATTCAATAAATGAGTAGCAGGAATTGTTGGTAAATTCCATCATAGGCTAGTTTCCATAATGTAGTGGTTATCACGTTACCGAACACGTGAAATGTCCCCTGTTCGAAGTTGGGTGGAAACACTTGATGGTTTTCCTGCAGTATTGTGATTTTTGGATGGAGTGTCTTGTCGAAACATATATTCAATAAATGAGTAGCAGGAATTGTTGGTAAATTCCATCATAGGCTAGTTTCCATAATGTAGTGGTTATCACGTTCGCCGAACACGTGAAATGTCCCCTGTTCGAAGTTGGGTGGAAACACTTGATGGTTTTCCTGCAGTATTGTGATTTTTGGATGGAGTGTCTTGTCGAAACATATATTCAATAAATGAGTAGCAGGAATTGTTGGTAAATTCCATTATAGGCTAGTTTCCATGATGTAGTGGTTATCACGTTCGCAGAACACGAGAAATGTCCCCAGTTCGAAGTTGGGTGGAAACACTTGATGGATTTCCTGAAGTACTGTGATTTTTGGATGGAGTGTCTTGTCTAAACATATATTCAATTAATGAGTCGCAGGAATTGTTGGTAATTAATTTTATAGGCAGGTTTCCGTAGTGTAGTGGTTATCACGTTGGCCTAACACGCGAAAAGTCCCCAGTTCGAAACTGGGTGGAAACACTTGATAGTTTTCCTGCAGTACTGTGATTTTTGGGATCTAGTGTCTTGTCGAAACATATATTCAATAAATGAGTAGCAGGAATTGTTGGTAATTTTCTTCCAACATATATTCAATAAATGAGTAGCAGGAATTGTTGGTAAATTCCATTATAGGCTAGTTTCCATAATTTAGTGGTTATCACGTTCAGCCGAACATGCGAAATGTCCCCAGTTCGAAGTTGGGTGGAAACGCTTGATGGATTTCCTGCAGTACTGTAATTTTTGGATGGAGTGTCTTGCCTAAACATATATTCCATAAATGAGTAGCAGGAATTGTTGTTAATTTCTTTCATAGGCAAGTTTCCGTAGTGTAGTGATTATCACGTTAGACTCACACGCGAAAGGTCACCAGTTCGAAACTGGGTGGAAACACTTGTTACTTTTACAGCAGTACTGTGATTTTTGGATGTAGCATCATGTCTAAACATATATTCAATTAATGAGTTGCAGGAATTGTTGGTAATTAATTTTATGGGCAGGTTTCCATAGCGTAGTGGTTATCACGTTTGCTGAACACGAAAGGTCCCCATTTCGAAGTTGAGTCTAAACACTTGATGGTTTTCCTGCAGTACTGTGATTTTTGGATGGAGTGTCTTGTCGAAACATATATTCAATAAATGAGTAGCAGGAATTGTTGGTAAATTCCATCATAGGCTAGTTTCCATAATGTAGTGGTTATCACGTTCGCCGAACACGTGACATGTCCCCTGTTTGAAGTTGGGTGGAAACACTTGATGGTTTTCCTGCAGTATTGTGATTTTTGGATGGAGTGTCTTGTCGAAACATATATTCAATAAATGAGTAGCATGAATTGTTGGTAAATTCCATTATAGGCTAGTTTCCATAATGTAGTGGTTATCACGTTCGCAGAACACGAGAAATGTCCCCAGTTCGAAGTTGGGTGGAAACACTTGATGGATTTCCTGAAGTACTGTGATTTTTGGATGGAGTGTCTTGTCTAAACATATATTCCATAAATGAGTTGCAGGAATTGTTGTTAATTTCCTTCATAGGCAAGTTTCCATAGTGTAGTGATTATCACGTTAGATTCACATGAAACTGGGTGGAAACACTTGTTACTTTTACAGCAGTACTGTGATTTTTGGATGTAGCCTCTTGTCTAAACATATATTCAATTAATGAGTTGCAGGAATTGTTGGTAATTAATTTTATGGGCAGGTTTCCATAGTGTAGTGGTTATCACGCTTGCCTAACACTGAAAGGTCCCCATTTCGAAGTTGAGTCTAAACACTTGATGGTTTTCCTGCAGTACTATGATTTGTGGATGGAGTGTCTTGTCGAAACATATATTCAATAAATGAGTAGCAGGAATTGTTGGTAAATTCCATCATAGGCTAGTTTCCATAATGTAGTGGTTATCACGTTCGCCGAACACGTGAAATGTCAACTGTTCGAAGTTGGGTGGAAACACTTGATGGATTTCCTGAAGTACTGTGATTTTTGGATGGAGTGTCTTGTCTAAACATATATTCAATTAATGAGTCGCAGGAATTGTTGGTAATTAATTTTATAGGCAGGTTTCCATAGTGTAGTGGTTATCACGTTCGCCTAACACGCGAAAGGTCCCCAGTTCGAAACTGGGTGGAAACACTTGATAGTTTTCCTGCAGTACTGTGATTTTTGGGATCTAGTGTCTTGTCGAAACATATATTCAATAAATGAGTAGCAGGAATTGTTGGTAATTTTCTTCCAACATATATTCAATAAATGAGTAGCAGGAATTGTTGGTAAATTCCATTATAGGCTAGTTTCCATAATTTAGTGGTTATCACGTTCACTGAACATGCTAAATGTCCCCAGTTCGAAGTTGGGTGGAAACGCTTGATGGATTTCCTGCAGTACTGTAATTTTTGGATGGAGTGTCTTGTCGAAACATATATTCAATAAATGAGTAGCAGGAATTGTTGGTAAATTCCATCATAGGCTAGTTTCCATAATGTAGTGGTTATCACGTTCACGAACACGTGAAATGTCCCCTGTTCGAAGTTGGGTGGAAACACTTGATGGTTTTCCTGCAGTATTGTGATTTTTGGATGGAGTGTCTTGTCGAAACATATATTCAATAAATGAGTAGCAGGAATTGTTGGTAAATTCCATTATAGGCTAGTTTCCATAATGTAGTGGTTATCACGTTCAGCAGAACACCAGAAATGTCCCCAGTTCGAAGTTGGGTGGAAACACTTGATGGATTTCCTGAAGTACTGTGATTTTTGGATGGAGTGTCTTGTCTAAACATATATTCAATTAATGAGTCGCAGGAATTGTTGGTAATTAATTTTATAGGCAGGTTTCCATAGTGTAGTGGTTATCACGTTCGCCTAACACGCGAAAGGTCCCCAGTTTGAAACTTGGTGGAAACACTTGTTATTTTTACTGCAGTACATTTATTTTTGGGATCTAGTGTCTTGTCGAAACATATATTCAATAAATGAGTAGCAGGAATTGTTGGTAATTTTCTTCCAACATATATTCAATAAATGAGTAGCAGGAGTTGTTGGTAAATTCCATTATAGGCTAGTTTCCATAATGTAGTGGTTATCACGTCACGAACACGTAAATGTCCCCAGTTCGAAGTTGGGTGGAAACACTTGATGGATTTCCTGAAGTACTGTGATTTTTGGATGGAGTGTCTTGTCTAAACATATATTCCATAAATGAGTTGCAGGAATTGTTGTTAATTTCCTTCATAGGCAAGTTTCCATAGTGTAGTGATTATCACGTTAGATTCACATGAAACTGGGTGGAAACACTTGTTACTTTTACAGCAGTACTGTGATTTTTGGATGTAGCGTCTTGTCTAAACATATATTCAATTAATGAGTTGCAGGAATTGTTGGTAATTAATTTTATGGGCAGGTTTCCATAGTGTAGTGGTTATCACGCTTGTCTAACACGTAAAGGTCCCCATTTCGAAGTTGAGTCTAAACACTTGATGGTTTTCCTGCAGTACTATGATTTGTGGATGGAGTGTCTTGTCGAAACATATATTCAATAAATGAGTAGCAGGAATTGTTGGTAAATTCCATCATAGGCTAGTTTCCATAATGTAGTGGTTATCACGTTCACGTAACACGTGAAATGTCAACTGTTCGAAGTTGGGTGGAAACACTTGATGGATTTCCTGAAGTACTGTGATTTTTGGATGGAGTGTCTTGTCTAAACATATATTCAATTAATGAGTCGCAGGAATTGTTGGTAATTAATTTTATAGGCCGGTTTCCATAGTGTAGTGGTTATCACGTTCAGCCTAACACGCGAAAGGTCCCCAGTTCGAAACTGGGTGGAAACACTTGATAGTTTTCCTGCAGTACTGTGATTTTTGGGATCTAGTGTCTTGTCGAAACATATATTCAATAAATGAGTAGCAGGAATTGTTGGTAATTTTCTTCCAACATATATTCAATAAATGAGTAGCAGGAATTGTTGGTAAATTCCATTATAGGCTAGTTTCCATAATTTAGTGGTTATCACGTTCACGAACATGCTAAATGTCCCCAGTTCGAAGTTGGGTGGAAACGCTTGATGGATTTCCTGCAGTACTGTAATTTTTGGATGGAGTGTCTTGTCGAAACATATATTCAATAAATGAGTAGCAGGAATTGTTGGTAAATTCCATCATAGGCTAGTTTCCATAATGTAGTGGTTATCACGTTCGCCGAACACGTGAAATGTCCCCTGTTCGAAGTTGGGTGGAAACACTTGATGGTTTTCCTGCAGTATTGTGATTTTTGGATGGAGTGTCTTGTCGAAACATATATTCAATAAATGAGTAGCAGGAATTGTTGGTAAATTCCATTATAGGCTAGTTTCCATAATGTAGTGGTTATCACGTTCGCAGAACACGAGAAATGTCCCCAATTCGAAGTTGGGTGGAAACACTTGATGGATTTCCTGAAGTACTGTGATTTTTGGATGGAGTGTCTTGCCTAAACATATATTCAATTAATGAGTCGCAGGAATTGTTGGTAATTTCTTTCATAGGCAAGTTTCCGTAGTGTAGTGATTATCACGTTAGACTCACACGCGAAAGGTCACCAGTTCGAAACTGGGTGGAAACACTTGTTACTTTTACAGCAGTACTGTGATTTTTGGATGTAGCATCATGTCTAAACATATATTCAATTAATGAGTTGCAGGAATTGTTGGTAATTAATTTTATGGGCAGGTTTCCATAGCGTAGTGGTTATCACGCTTGTCTAACACGCGAAAGGTCCCCATTTCGAAGTTGAGTCTAAACACTTGATGGTTTTCCTGCAGTACTGTGATTTTTGGATGGAGTGTCTTGTCGAAACATATATTCAATAAATGAGTAGCAGGAATTGTTGGTAAATTCCATCATAGGCTAGTTTCCATAATGTAGTGGTTATCACGTCACGAACACGTGAAATGTCCCCTGTTCGAAGTTGGGTGGAAACACTTGATGGTTTTCCTGCAGTATTGTGATTTTTGGATGGAGTGTCTTGTCGAAACATATATTCAATAAATGAGTAGCAGGAATTGTTGGTAAATTCCATTATAGGCTAGTTTCCATAATGTAGTGGTTATCACGTTCAGCAGAACACGAGAAATGTCCCCAGTTCGAAGTTGGGTGGAAACACTTGATGGATTTCCTGAAGTACTGTGATTTTTGGATGGAGTGTCTTGTCTAAACATATATTCAATTAATGAGTCGCAGGAATTGTTGGTAATTAATTTTATAGGCAGGTTTCCGTAGTGTAGTGGTTATCACGTTGGCCTAACATGCGAAAAGTCCCCAGTTCGAAACTGGGTGGAAACACTTGATAGTTTTCCTGCAGTACTGTGATTTTTGGGATCTAGTGTCTTGTCGAAACATATATTCAATAAATGAGTAGCAGGAATTGTTGGTAATTTTCTTCCAACATATATTCAATAAATGAGTAGCAGGAATTGTTGGTAAATTCCATTATAGGCTAGTTTCCATAATTTAGTGGTTATCACGTTCACCGAACATGCGAAATGTCCCCAGTTCGAAGTTGGGTGGAAACGCTTGATGGATTTCCTGCAGTACTGTAATTTTTGGATGGAGTGTCTTGCCTAAACATATATTCCATAAATGAGTAGCAGGAATTGTTGTTAATTTCTTTCATAGGCAAGTTTCCGTAGTGTAGTGATTATCACGTTAGACTCACACGCGAAAGGTCACCAGTTCGAAACTGGGTGGAAACACTTGTTACTTTTACAGCAGTACTGTGATTTTTGGATGTAGCATCATGTCTAAACATATATTCAATTAATGAGTTGCAGGAATTGTTGGTAATTAATTTTATGGGCAGGTTTCCATAGCGTAGTGGTTATCACGTTTGCCGAACACGCGAAAGGTCCCCATTTCGAAGTTGAGTCTAAACACTTGATGGTTTTCCTGCAGTACTGTGATTTTTGGATGGAGTGTCTTGTCGAAACATATATTCAATAAATGAGTAGCAGGAATTGTTGGTAAATTCCATCATAGGCTAGTTTCCATAATGTAGTGGTTATCATGTTCGCCGAACACGTGACATGTCCCCTGTTTGAAGTTGGGTGGAAACACTTGATGGTTTTCCTGCAGTATTGTGATTTTTGGATGGAGTGTCTTGTCGAAACATATATTCAATAAATGAGTAGCATGAATTGTTGGTAAATTCCATTATAGGCTAGTTTCCATAATGTAGTGGTTATCACGTTCGCAGAACACGAGAAATGTCCCCAGTTCGAAGTTGGGTGGAAACACTTGATGGATTTCCTGAAGTACTGTGATTTTTGGATGGAGTGTCTTGTCTAAACATATATTCAATTAATGAGTCGCAGGAATTGTTGGTAATTAATTTTATAGGCAGGTTTCCATAGTGTAGTGGTTATCAAGTTCGCCTAACACGCGAAAGGTCCCCAGTTCGAAACTGGGTGGAAACACTTGTTAGTTTTCCTGCAGTACTGTGATTTTTGGGATCTAGTGTCTTGTCGAAACATATATTCAATAAATGAGTAGCAGGAATTGTTGGTAATTTCCATCATAGGCTAGTTTCCATAATGTAGTGGTTATCACGTTACCGAACACGTGACATGTCCCCTGTTTGAAGTTGGGTGGAAACACTTGATGGTTTTCCTGCAGTATTGTGATTTTTGGATGGAGTGTCTTGTCGAAACATATATTCAATAAATGAGTAGCATGAATTGTTGGTAAATTCCATTATAGGCTAGTTTCCATAATGTAGTGGTTATCACGTTCGCAGAACACGAGAAATGTCCCCAGTTCGAAGTTGGGTGGAAACACTTGATGGATTTCCTGAAGTACTGTGATTTTTGGATGGAGTGTCTTGTCTAAACATATATTCAATTAATGAGTCGCAGGAATTGTTGGTAATTAATTTTATAGGCAGGTTTCCATAGTGTAGTGGTTATCAAGTTCGCCTAACACGCGAAAGGTCCCCAGTTCGAAACTGGGTGGAAACACTTGTTAGTTTTCCTGCAGTACTGTGATTTTTGGGATCTAGTGTCTTGTCGAAACATATATTCAATAAATGAGTAGCAGGAATTGTTGGAAATTTTCTTCCAACATATATTCAATAAATGAGTAGCAGGAATTGTTGGTAAATTCCATTATAGGCTAGTTTCCATAATTTAGTGGTTATCACGTTCGCCGAACATGCGAAATGTCCCCAGTTCGAAGTTGGGTGGAAACACTTGATGGTTTTCCTGCAGTATTGTGATTTTTGGATGGAGTGTCTTGTCGAAACATATATTCAATAAATGAGTAGCAGGAATTGTTGGTAAATTCCATTATAGGCTAGTTTCCATAATGTAGTGGTTATCACGTTCGCAGAACACGAGAAATGTCCCCAGTTCGAAGTTGGGTGGAAACACTTGATGGATTTCCTGAAGTACTGTGATTTTTGGATGGAGTGTCTTGTCTAAACATATATTCAATTAATGAGTCGCAGGAATTGTTGGTAATTAATTTTACAGGCAGGTTTCCGTAGTGTAGTGGTTATCACGTTGGCCTAACACGTGAAAGGTCCCCAGTTCGAACCTGGGTGGAAACACTTGATAGTTTTCCTGCAGTACTGTGATTTTTGGGATCTAGTGTCTTGTCGAAACATATATTCAATAAATGAGTAGCAGGAATTGTTGGTAATTTTCTTCCAACATATATTCAATAAATGAGTAGCAGGAGTTGTTGGTAAATTCCATTATAGGCTAGTTTCCATAATGTAGTGGTTATCACGTTCGCCGAACACGCGAAATGTCCCCAGTTGGAAGTTGGGTGGAAACACTTGATGGATTTCCTGAAGTACTGTGATTTTTGGATGGAGTGTCTTGTCTAAACATATATTCCATAAATGAGTTGCAGGAATTGTTGTTAATTTCCTTCATAGGCAAGTTTCCATAGCGTAGTGATTATCACGTTAGATTCACATGAAACTGGGTGGAAACACTTGTTACTTTTACAGCAGTACTGTGATTTTTGGATGTAGCGTCTTGTCTAAACATATATTCAATTAATGAGTTGCAGGAATTGTTGGTAATTAATTTTATGGGCAGGTTTCCATAGTGTAGTGGTTATCACGTTTGCCGAACACGCGAAAGGTCCCCATTTCGAAGTTGAGTCTAAACACTTGATGGTTTTCCTGCAGTATTGTGATTTTTGGATGGAGTGTCTTGTCGAAACATATATTCAATAAATGAGTAGCAGGAATTGTTGGTAAATTCCATCATAGGCTAGTTTCCATAATGTAGTGGTTATCACGTCACTGAACACGTGAAATGTCCCCTGTTCGAAGTTGGGTGGAAACACTTGATGGTTTTCCTGCAGTATTGTGATTTTTGGATGGAGTGTCTTGTCGAAACATATATTCAATAAATGAGTAGCAGGAATTGTTGGTAAATTCCATTTTAGGCTAGTTTCCATAATGTAGTGGTTATCACGTTCGCCGAACACGAGAAATGTCCCCTGTTCGAAGTTGGGTGGAAACACTTGATGGTTTTCCTGCAGTATTGTGATTTTTGGATGGAGTGTCTTGTCGAAACATATATTCAATAAATGAGTAGCAGGAATTGTTGGTAAATTCCATTATAGGCTAGTTTCCATAATGTAGTGGTTATCACGTTCAGCAGAACACGAGAAATGTCCCCAGTTCGAAGTTGGGTGGAAACACTTGATGGATTTCCTGAAGTACTGTGATTTTTGGATGGAGTGTCTTGTCTAAACATATATTCAATTAATGAGTCGCAGGAATTGTTGGTAATTAATTTTATAGGCAGGTTTCCATAGTGTAGTGGTTATCACGTTGGCCTAACACGTGAAAGGTCCCCAGTTCGAAACTGGGTGGAAACACTTGATAGTTTTCCTGCAGTACTGTGATTTTTGGGATCTAGTGTCTTGTCGAAACATATATTCAATAAATGAGTAGCAGGAATTGTTGGTAATTTTCTTCCAACATATATTCAATAAATGAGTAGCAGGAGTTGTTGGTAAATTCCATTATAGGCTAGTTTCCATAATGTAGTGGTTATCACGTTCGCCGAACACGCGAAATGTCCCCAGTTGGAAGTTGGGTGGAAACACTTGATGGATTTCCTGAAGTACTGTGATTTTTGGATGGAGTGTCTTGTCTAAACATATATTCCATAAATGAGTTGCAGGAATTGTTGTTAATTTCCTTCATAGGCAAGTTTCCATAGCGTAGTGATTATCACGTTAGATTCACATGAAACTGGGTGGAAACACTTGTTACTTTTACAGCAGTACTGTGATTTTTGGATGTAGCGTCTTGTCTAAACATATATTCAATTAATGAGTTGCAGGAATTGTTGGTAATTAATTTTATGGGCAGGTTTCCATAGTGTAGTGGTTATCACGTTTGTCGAACACGTAAAGGTCCCCATTTCGAAGTTGAGTCTAAACACTTGATGGTTTTCCTGCAGTATTGTGATTTTTGGATGGAGTGTCTTGTCGAAACATATATTCAATAAATGAGTAGCAGGAATTGTTGGTAAATTCCATCATAGGCTAGTTTCCATAATGTAGTGGTTATCACGTTCACGTAACACGTGAAATGTCCCCTGTTCGAAGTTGGGTGGAAACACTTGATGGTTTTCCTGCAGTATTGTGATTTTTGGATGGAGTGTCTTGTCGAAACATATATTCAATAAATGAGTAGCAGGAATTGTTGGTAAATTCCATTTTAGGCTAGTTTCCATAATGTAGTGGTTATCACGTTCGCCGAACACGAGAAATGTCTCCAGTTCGAAGTTGGGTGGAAACACTTGATGGATTTCCTGAAGTACTGTGATTTTTGGATGGAGTGTCTTGTCTAAACATATATTCAATTAATGAGTCGCAGGAATTGTTGGTAATTAACTTTATAGGCAGGTTTCCATAGTGTAGTGGTTATCACGTTCGCCTAACATGTGAAAGGTCCCAAGTTCGAAACTGGGTGGTAACACTTGTTATTTTTACTGCAGTACAGTTATTTTTGGGATCTAGTGTCTTGTCGAAACATATATTCAATAAATGAGTAGCAGGAATTGTTGGTAATTTTCTTCCAACATATATTCAATAAATGAGTAGCAGGAATTGTTGGTAAATTCCATTATAGGCTAGTTTCCATAATGTAGTGGTTATCACATTCGCCGAACACGAGAAATGTCTCCAGTTCGAAGTTGGGTGGAAACACTTGATGGATTTCCTGAAGTACTGTGATTTTTGGATGGAGTGTCTTGTCTAAACATATATTCAATTAATGAGTCGCAGGAGTTGTTGGTAATTAATTTTATAGGCAGGTTTCCGTAGTGTAGTGGTTATCACGTTCGCCTAACACGCGAAAGGTCACCAGTTCGAAACTGGGTGGAAACACTTGTTACTTTTACAGCAGTACTGTGATTTTTGGATGTAGCGTCATGTCTAAACATATATTCAATTAATGAGTTGCAGGAATTGTTGGTAATTAATTTTATGGGCAGGTTTCCATAGTGTAGTGGTTATCACGTTTGCCGAACACGCGAAAGGTCCCCATTTCCAAGTTGAGTCTAAACACTTGATGGTTTTCCTGCAGTACTGTGATTTTTGGATGGAGTGTCTTGTCGAAACAAATATTCAATAAATGAGTAGCAGGAATTGTTGGTAAATTCCATCATAGGCTAGTTTCCATAATGTGGTGGTTATCACGTTCGCCGAACACGCGAAATGTCCCCAGTTCGAAGTTGGGTGGAAACACTTGATGGTTTTTCTACAGTATTGTGATTTTTGGATGGAATGTCTTGTCGAAACATATATTCAATAAATGAGTAGAAGGAATTGTTGGTATATTCCATCATAGGCTAGTTTCCATAATATAGTGGTTATCACGTTCGCCGAACACGCGAAATGTCCCCAGTTCGAAGTTGGGTGGAAACACTTGATGGATTTCCTGAAGTACTGTGATTTTTGGATGGAGTGTCTTGTCTAAACATATATTCCATAAATGAGTTGCAGGAATTGTTGTTAATTTCCTTCATAGGCAAGTTTCCATAGTGTAGTGATTATCACGTTAGATTCACATGAAACTGGGTGGAAACACTTGTTACTTTTACAGCAGTACTGTGATTTTTGGATGTAGCGTCTTGTCTAAACATATATTCAATTAATGAGTTGCAGGAATTGTTGGTAATTAATTTTATAGGCAGGTTTCCATAGTGTAGTGGTTATCAAGTTCCCTGACATGCGAAATGACCCCAGTTCGAAGTTGGGTGGAAACGCTTGATGGATTTCCTGCAGTACTGTAATTTTTGGATGGAGTGTCTTGCCTAAACATATATTCCATAAATGAGTAGCAGGAATTGTTGTTAATTTCCTTCATAGGGAAGTTTCCGTAGTGTAGTGATTATCACGTTAGACTCACACGCGAAAGGTCACCAGTTCGAAACTGGGTGGAAACACTTGTTACTTTTACAGCAGTACTGTGATTTTTGGATGTAGCGTCATGTCTAAACATATATTCAATTAATGAGTTGCAGGAATTGTTGGTAATTAATTTTATGGGCAGGTTTCCATAGCGTAGTGGTTATCACGCTTGCCTAACACGAAAGGTCCCCATTTCGAAGTTGAGTCTAAACACTTGATGGTTTTCCTGCAGTACTGTGATTTTTGGATGGAGTGTCTTGTCGAAACATATATTCAATAAATGAGTAGCAGGAATTGTTGGTAAATTCCATCATAGGCTAGTTTCCATAATGTAGTGGTTATCACGTTCACTGAACACGTGAAATGTCCCCTGTTCGAAGTTGGGTGGAAACACTTGATGGTTTTCCTGCAGTATTGTGATTTTTGGATGGAGTGTCTTGTCGAAACATATATTCAATAAATGAGTAGCAGGAATTGTTGGTAAATTCCATTATAGGCTAGTTTCCATAATGTAGTGGTTATCACATTCGCAGAACACGAGAAATGTCCCCAGTTCGAAGTTGGGTGGAAACACTTGATGGATTTCCTGAAGTACTGTGATTTTTGGATGGAGTGTCTTGTCTAAACATATATTCAATTAATGAGTCGCAGGAATTGTTGGTAATTAATTTTATAGGCAGGTTTCCATAGTGTAGTGGTTATCACGTTCGCCTAACACACGAAAGGTCCCCAGTTCGAAACTGGGTGGAAACACTTGATAGTTTTCCTGCAGTACTGTGATTTTTGGGATCTAGTGTCTTGTCGAAACATATATTCAATAAATGAGTAGCAGGAATTGTTGGTAATTTTCTTCCAACATATATTCAATAAATGAGTAGCAGGAATTGTTGGTAAATTCCATTATAGGCTAGTTTCCATAATTTAGTGGTTATCACGTTTGCCGAACATGCGAAATGTCCCCAGTTCGAAGTTGGGTGGAAACGCTTGATGGATTTTCTGCAGTACTGTAATTTTTGGATGGAGTGTCTTGCCTAAACATATATTCCATAAATGAGTAGCAGGAATTGTTGTTAATTTCCTTCATAGGCAAGTTTCCGTAGTGTAGTGATTATCACGTTAGACTCACATGTGAAAGGTCACCAGTTCGAAACTGGGTGGAAACACTTGTTACTTTTACAGCAGTACTGTGATTTTTGGATGTAGCATCATGTCTAAACATATATTCAATTAATGAGTTGCAGGAATTGTTGGTAATTAATTTTATGGGCAGGTTTCCATAGTGTAGTGGTTATCACGTTTGCTGTAACACGCGAAAGGTCCCCATTTCGAAGTTGAGTCTAAACACTTGGTGGTTTTCCTGCAGTACTGTGATTTTTGGATGGAGTGTCTTGTCGAAACATATATTCAATAAATGAGTAGCAGGAATTGTTGGTAAATTCCATCATAGGCTAGTTTCCATAATGTAGTGGTTATCACGTTCAGCGAACACGTGAAATGTCCCCTGTTCGAAGTTGGGTGGAAACACTTGATGGTTTTCCTGCAGTATTGTGATTTTTGGATGGAGTGTCTTGTCGAAACATATATTCAATAAATGAGTAGCAGGAATTGTTGGTAAATTCCATTTTAGGCTAGTTTCCATAATGTAGTGGTTATCACGTCGCCGAACACGAGAAATGTCTCCAGTTCGAAGTTGGGTGGAAACACTTGATGGATTTCCTGAAGTACTGTGATTTTTGGATGGAGTGTCCTGTCTAAACATATATTCAGTTAATGAGTCGCAGGAATTGTTGGTAATTAATTTTATAGGCAGGTTTCCATAGTGTAGTGGTTATCACGTTGGCCTAACACGCGAAAGGTCCCCAGTTCGAAACTGGGTGGAAACACTCGTTATTTTTACTGCAGTACAGTTATTTTTGGGATCTAGTGTCTTGTCGAAACATATATTCAATAAATGAGTAGCAGGAATTGTTGGTAATTTTCTTCCAACATATATTCAATAAATGAGTAGCAGGAGTTGTTGGTAAATTCCATTATAGGCTAGTTTCCGTAATGTAGTGGTTATCACGTTCGCCGAACACGCGAAATGTCCCCAGTTCGAAGTTGGGTGGAAACACTTGATGGATTTCCTGAAGTACTGTGATTTTTGGATGGAGTGTCTTGTCTAAACATATATTCCATAAATGAGTTGCAGGAATTGTTGTTAATTTCCTTCATAGGCAAGTTTCCATAGTGTAGTGATTATCACGTTAGATTCACATGAAACTGGGTGGAAACACTTGTTACTTTTACAGCAGTACTGTGATTTTTGGATGTAGCGTCTTGTCTAAACATATATTCAATTAATGAGTTGCAGGAATTGTTGGTAATTAATTTTATAGGCAGGTTTCCATAGTGTAGTGGTTATCAAGTTGCCCTGACACGCGAAATGTCCCCAGTTCGAAGTTGGGTGGAAACGCTTGATGGATTTCCTGCAGTACTGTAATTTTTGGATGGAGTGTCTTGCCTAAACATATATTCCATAAATGAGTAGCAGGAATTGTTGTTAATTTCCTTCATAGGGAAGTTTCCGTAGTGTAGTGATTATCACGTTAGACTCACACGCGAAAGGTCACCAGTTCGAAACTGGGTGGAAACACTTGTTACTTTTACAGCAGTACTGTGATTTTTGGATGTAGCGTCATGTCTAAACATATATTCAATTAATGAGTTGCAGGAATTGTTGGTAATTAATTTTATGGGCAGGTTTCCATAATGTAGTGGTTATCACGTTCGCCGAACACGTGAAATGTCCCCTGTTCGAAGTTGGGTGGAAACACTTGTTATTTTTACTGCAGTACAGTTATTTTTGGGATCTAGTGTCTTGTCGAAACATATATTCAATAAATGAGTAGCAGGAATTGTTGGTAATTTTCTTCCAACATATATTCAATAAATGAGTAGCAGGAATTGTTGGTAAATTCCATCATAGGCTAGTTTCCATAATATAGTGGTTATCACGTTCGCCGAACACGCGAAAGGTCCCCAGTTCAAAGTTGGGTGGACACACTTGATGGTTTTCCTGCAGTACTGTAATTTTGGATGGAGTGTCTTGTCGAAACATATATTCAATTAATGAGTTGCAGGAATTGTTGGTAATTAATTTTATGGGCAGGTTTCCATAGTGTAGTGGCTATCACGTTCACCTAACACGTGAAATGTCCCCAGTTCGAAGTTGGGTGGAAACACTTGATGGATTTCCTGCAGACTTGTTAATTTTTTATGGAGTGTCTTGTCTAAACATATATTCCATAAATGAGTAGCAGGAAATGTTGTTAATTTCCTTCATAGGCAAGTTTCCATAGTGTAGTGATTATCACGTTAGACTCACATGCGAAAGTTTCCAGTTCGAAACTGGGTGGAAACACTTGTTTCTTTTAAAGCAGTACTGTGATTTTTGGATGTAGCGTCTTGACTAAACATATATTCAATTAATGAGTTGCAGGAATTGTTGGTAATTAATTTTATAGGCAGGTTTCCATAGTGTAGTGGTTATCACGTTCGCCTAACACGCGAAAGGTCCCAACACTTGATATTTTTACTGCAGTACTGTGATTTTTGGATGGAGTGTCTTGTCTAAACATATATTCAATTAATGAGTTGCAGGAATTGTTGGTAATTAATTTTATAGGCAGGTTTCCATAGTGTAGTGGTTATCACGTTCGCCTAACACGCGAAAGGTCCCAACACTTGATATTTTTACTGCAGTACTGTGATTTTTGGATGGAGTGTCTTGTCGAAACATATATTCAATAAATGAGTAGCAGGAATTGTTGGTAAATTCCATCATAGCCTAGTTTCCATAATGTAGTGGTTATCACGTTCGCCGAACACGCAAAAGGTCCCCAGTTCGAAGTTGGGTGTAAACACTTGATGGTTTTCCTGCAGTACTGTGATTTTTGGATAGTGTCTTGTCTAAACATATATTCAATTAATGAGTTGCAGGAATTGTTGGTAATTAATTTTATAGGCAGGTTTCCATAGTGTAGTGGTTATCACGTTCGCCTAACACGCGAAAGGTCCCAACACTTGATATTTTTACTGCAGTACTGTGATTTTTGGATGGAGTGTCTTGTCGAAACATATATTCAATAAATGAGTAGCAGGAATTGTTGGTAAATTCCTTCATAGGCTAGTTTCCATAATGTAGTGGTTATCACGTTAGATTCACATGAAACTGGGTGGAAACACTTGTTACTTTTACAGCAGTACTGTGATTTTTGGATGTAGCAGCTTGTCTAAACATATATTCAATTAATGAGTTACAGGAATTGTTGGTAATTAATTTTATGGGCAGGTTTCCATAGTGTAGTGGTTATCACGTTCGCCGAACACGCGAAATGTCCCCAGTTCGAAGTTGGGTGGAAACACTTGATAGTTTTCCTGCAGTACTGTGATTTTTGGATGGAGTGTCTTGTCGAAACATATATTCAATATATGAGTAGCAGGAATTGTTGGTAAATTCCATTATAGGCTAGTTTCCATAATGTAGTGGTTATCACGTTTGCCGACCACGCGAAATGTCCCCAGTTCGAAGTTGGGTGGAAACACTTGATGGATTTCCTGAAGTACTGTGATTTTTGGATGGAGTGTCTTGTCTAAACATATATTCCATAAATGAGTTGCAGGAATTGTTGTTAATTTCCCTCATAGGCAAATTTCCATAGTGTAGTGATTATCACGTTAGACTCACACGCGAAAGTTCCCCAGTTCGAAACTGGGTGGAAACACTTGTTTCTTTTAAAGCAGTACTGTGATTTTTGGATGTAGCGTCTTGTATAAACATATATTCAATTAATGAGTTGCAGGAATTGTTGGTAATTAATTTTATAGGCAGGTTTCCATAGTGTAGTGGTTATCAAGTTCCCCTAACACGCGAAATGTCCCCAGTTCGAAGTTGGTTGGAAACACTTGATGGATTTCCTGCAGTACTCTAATTTTTGGATGGAGTGTCTTGCATTAAACATATATTCCATAAATGAGTAGCAGGAATTGTTGTTAATTTCATTCATAAGGAAGTTTCCATAGTGTAGTGATTATCACGTTAGACTCACACGCGAAAGGTCACCAGTTCGAAACTGGGTGGAAACACTTGTTACTTTTACAGCAGTACAGTGATTTTTGGATGTAGCGTCATGTCTAAACATATATTCAATTAATGAGTTGCAGGAATTGTTGGTAATTAATTTTATGGGCAGGTTTCCATAGTGTACTGGTTATCACGTTTGCCGAACACGCGAAAGGTCCCCATTTCGAAGTTGAGTCTAAACACTTGATGGTTTTCCTGCAGTACTGTGATTTTTCGATGGAGTGTCTTTTCGAAACATATATTCAATAAATGAGTAGCAGGAATTGTTGGTAAATTCCATCATAGGCTAGTTTCCATAATGTAGTGGTTATCACGTTCGCCGAACACGCGAAATGTCCCCAGTTCGAAGTTGGGTGGAAACACTTGATGTATTTCCTGCAGTACAGTGATTTTTGGATGGAGTGTCTTGTCTAAACATATATTCCATAAATGAGTTGCAGGAATTGTTGTTAATTTACTTCATTGGCAAGTTTCCATAGTGTAGTGATTATCACGTTAGACTCACACGCGAAAGGTCCCCAGTTCGAAACTGGGTGGAAACACTTGTTACTTTTACAGCAGTACTGTGATTTTTGGGATCTGGTGTCTTGTCGAAACATATATTCAATAAATGAGTAGCAGGAATTGTTGGTAATTTTCTTCATAGGCTAGTTTCCATAGTGTAGTGGTTATCACGTTTGCCTCTGTAGTAGTTTTTCATGCCAATTTTGTGAAAAATCACTCAGCATCTTTGGTGTTTTGATTTCAGAAGAATAGACTTTATTGTCACACAATAAATCTGAGTTGCCTACGGTGAAACCACAGTACCAACAACAACTGAACCATCTCTGATTTGGTTTTACTTAAATACACCTCCTCAAACAAGGTGGGGCTTACATGCATTATCTATCATGCTCTTCATTGACTCTGGTCTTGACCATATTAAGAAGTAACAGAAAGTCCTTTGGAAGAGATCAATTCTCCCCCCTAAGTAATGCTATTTATGTTTCTGCACACACAGTCAAATTGTCAAACATATGTGAGCACACATTCATCACGTCACAGGCCTTTACATAGAGTAAACTGCTTGTTTGCCCCTCAGACATAACTGTGGTATAAATCAATAATGTTTTCATTGATTACTCCTGATTAACTTGATAAAAAATATACTACATATTCCCTCCTCTGTGACTTTCTATAGTCACAAATTAACATATTTAAGCATGTACGTGCTCCTGGTTTGGTCTTGTTTTTGGTTGTCACAGTTATGTAGAGTGTATCAACAAAATATTCATCCTAATTTTAAGAGGTCTTGCTTGTAGTGTAGATGTCTTCAACCCAGATACTTTATGCATCGTAGAGGGTCACCCTTTGGGGAGAGGTTAACCAGCACTTACATCCAGGGCGTGGTTCTTCATATCTTCTTATATATTCATTGAAGGAATCAATTTCCTCCCAAGTTGGTCTTTCTGTCCATTCAGGGTAGTTGCCATTCCCTTGGGCCATTCACATCAATCAAAGTCATCTGCTTTACTGTTGCTCGAATCCAAAATAATTTTACCAATGATCACACACAACAGAATCTTATTCCTTCCACAATGTTATTATCCAGACATTATATTAATTTTAGTTAATTGTGCACCCCATTTCTTTTGGCAATCAGGGCATGCAAATTTTTAGTCATCATCATATATTCTTTTCCATTCTTCATTATTATTAAAATGTACATGAGTTCAATAACAGCATAAACAAAAATAATTTTCCAATCGTAATTCTTCATCATGCAAACAGTCCCAGGTTTGCTTAATACTTCTTTAAAAATTTAGGCACTTCTTTGTATGTAATGGTTCTCAAAGCTTTACCTCCAGAATCAATCTATAATTGGTCTTCTACACGGGGTGTGATCCCCTGATAACACAGTGATAGCATGCTTGTTATTCATCGCTGTGATAAAATATTTTAATAAAGCGGTTATTAAGACACAGTCGGGTTGAGTGGAACTCACAACTTCTGGCAGGTTTCTTCTAGACCTCCCTTTTGATGCTTCTTTCCTAAAAGCATCCATCCACTTCCTTAAACCCAGTTCACCCTTCTTGGGCATGTTTCCAGGGCGGTGGCGCCCTGTCTTAGGCAGCTCTCATTTTGCAATTAGAGAGTCTTTACCCGTCATTGGGTCGTCACCTCTTGCCACTGGAGAATTTTACCCATCATTGGGTTATCATCTATTGTCTCTGGTCTCGGTACCGCTCAGTCTTATTATCCAATCTTTAATAATCTGGTATCTGTAAACAGACATTTTCCCTTGTTTCAGGGAGTATCACCTGAGAACCGTTACAGCCAATGGAGCCATCTACAACTGCTCAAACCTTGAGACAGTCCAAAACATGGTTAAATTCACAAAGCATTATTCACAGTTTAACAATCTATTGAAATTGTCCAAATGAAAAGGAAAATGCAACAATTAAACTCATTTACAGTTCACTAATTTCCATTCAAGTTGTTATGTTTTTTCCTTTAGCAAAGGTCACAAAAGACCTTGTCTCTTGGTGAGGACTAACCATCAGAACAAATCAAAATACATGATCGCCTCTGTCAAGCTTCTAAGATGCTTAATTTAAATCATCACTTTAATTTATTAATTTCTAGGTAGTTTTAGAACCTACATTTATTCTTCCAGATGTACATTCAACCAAATCTCTTATCTTTAGTACGAGCACTTCACTTCAAATTGCCCTCTGAAAATAACAACTCTTTAATCATGATGAGGAAAGCTGTTTGAACCTTTCCTTCATATTACTGTACCTAACATTATTGTCAAATCACATCATTTTCCATATAAAAGAAAATAAAATCAAAAGAAAATAAAACAATTTAGTGATATGGTTTTAGACCACTTAAAAACCTAAACTGAGAGCGAGAGGGAAAGAATTTTGAGAGAGAGATTGCACTCCTTCACACTGTTGTTACAGTTATTCCTTTTTTTTCTTAAAAATCACAATAACACATTTATGTAATTCTACAACAGTGAGAATAGTGATAAATGTAATTCAATAAAATGATATAATCAAATAAATTTCATTATATTATCTGCTTTCAACCTTTCCATTTTAAACCATCTTCAAGAAAACTTCTAGAATTTCTACTTCTCTTATCCCTTCCCTCCTCGCGCAATAAAAATAATGCGCATCTGTAGTCAGACCATTGAGAAATTTAAGTTTTCATTTTAAATCAATAAACTTTCTTATGATTACTTTCTCCCTTTTCTTACTCTTTCTCAGGAGAAGGAATTTTCATTATGTCAAATAAACCAACATAAATCACCGTTTTAAATTAACAGAAAATAAATTAAAGATTCTAAAGAAAATAAAATAGTAAAATGGCAAAATATCTTGTGTTTTGCAATAATTGATCAGTAAAATACATTATGTCCTTTGAATTTCTTACAAGTCTCATTTTTTATATCCTAATGTTATCATCCTTTAATAATATGATTTTTCAGTTATTATCGTCTTATACTTATCAGCATTTTATGATCAATTATTCAGTTAAATAACAGAGACAGATGTTACTGTGCATAAACTGTATACCTCTAAAATTGTATTTTCATGGATTTAACTCAAAATAAAACTAGCTTACTAGAAATAGACACTTAATTAACACCTTGTAGTACTGATTAATCTTTTTCTTTAAAGTGAGGGTAGTCTTTGGAAAATTTAGGGGAGTAAACAATCCAATATGTTACTCTTACTTTGCCAACAAATTAGCAATTAGATGCTGGATTTAAATTTAGACCCTCAGAACAATTTAGTCATGGATATTGCACCGATGGATGGCAGTTGGAGAATCAAACATCCAATTAGTCATATATGACTGAAATCAACTTATCAATAGAAATTTTAATCCACAATTGAAATGTCAATTCAGTAATGATTACCAGCATTCATGATAGTAGGAGGGCCAATCATATAACCGCCCACATACTGTATTTCTTAGTCTTTTTTCCTTGTCTCCGGACTGTTTCCTGTAACATAAGCTTCTTCAATAAATCACCTGGCTCAGCAATCTGCAATGGTGAGAGACTGGTTCCAGAATGAGTTATTGAAATGACTTACAAAATTCCACCCAGTTTCGGACCTTTCGAGTGTGAGGCTAACGTGATAATCACTACACTATAGAAACTTGCCTATGAAGGAAATTAACAAAAATTCCTGCAACTCATTTATGGAATATATGTTTAGACTAGACACTCCTTCCAAAAATCACAGTACTGCAGTAAAAATATCAAGTGTTTCCACCTAACTTCAAACTGGGGACCTTTCGCGTGTTAGGCGAATGTGATAATCACAACACTATGGAAACCTGCCTAGGAAAGTAATTACCAACAATTCCTGCAACTCATTAATTGAATATATGTTTAGACAAGACACTCCATCCAAAAATCACAGTACTGCAGTAAAAATATCAAGTGTTTCCACCCAGTATCGAACTGGGTACATTACGCCTGTGAGAAAACGTGATAATCACTACACTATAGTAACTTGCCTCTGAAGGAAATTAACAAAAATTCCTGCAACTCATTTATGGAATATATGTATGTTTAGACTAGACACTCCATCCAAAAATCAGAGTACTGCAGTAAAAATATCAAGTGTTTCCACCTAACTTCAAACTGGGTACCTTTCGCGTTTGAGGAGAACATGATAACCACTACACTATGGAAACCTGCCTATAAACTTAATTACCAACAATTCCTGCAACTCATTTATTGAATATATGTTTAGACAAGACACTCCATCCAAAAATCACAGTACTGCAGTAAAAACATCAAGTGTTTGCACCCAACTTCGAACTGGGGACCTTTTGCAGGTTCGGCGAACGTGACAACCACTACATTATGGAAACTAGCCTATGATGGAATTTACCAACAATTCCTGCAACTCATTTATTGAATATATGTTTCGACAAGACACTCCATCCAAAATTAGAGTACTGCAGGAAAACCATCAAGTGTTTCCACCCAACTTTGAACTGGGGACCTTTCGCGTGTTCGGTGAACGTGATAACCACTACATTATGGAAAATAGCCTATGATGAAATTTACCAACAATTCCTGCTACTCATTTATTGAATATATGTTTCGACAAGACATTCCATCCAAAAATCAGAATACTGCAGGAAAACCATCAAGTGTTTCCACCCAACTTCGAACTGGGGACCTTTTGCGTGTGAGGTGTAGTATATTTTTTATCAAGTTAATCAGGAGTAATCAATGAAAACATTATTGATTTATACCACAGTTATGTCTGAGGGGCAAACATGCAGTTTACTCTATGTAAAGGCCTGTGACGTGATGAATGTGTGCTCACATATGTTTGACAATTTGACTGTGTGTGCAGAAACATAAATAGCATTACTTAGGGGGGAGAATTGATCTCTTCTAAAGGACTTTCTGTTACTTCTTAATATGGTCAAGACCAGAGTCAATGAAGAGCATGATAGATAATGCATGTAAGCTCCACCTTGTTTGAGGAGGTGTATTTAAGTAAAACCAAATCAGAGATGGTTCAGTTGTTGTTTTTGTTGGTACTGTGGTTTCACCGTAGGCAACTCGGCTTTATTGTGTGATAATAAAGTCTATTCTTCTGAAATCAAAACCCCAAAGATGCTGAGTGATTGTTCACAAAATTGGCATGAAAAACTACTACAATTGGCTCCAAACAGGGACAGAAGAGAGCAGAGTCGTTACATCGCGGGCTGGCTGGGAAAGCTAACACAAACACGGTGGCCACCATTAAGAGGTAAGCATATTTTGCTTATACATGTTTGTGTTACTTGCCAGTTTGCCTGTGGTGGTAAGAACGCTCAGAAAGCTCTTCTAAACCAAAAAGGATAAAAAGAATAAAGGGTTTTGATTCCAGAAGAAATAATTGCATGCAATCATCTGTATTTATTTACTGGTAAGGGTGTAGGTGCAATAGCAGTAAATAACAGCGGATAAAGTTTAAGAAGTAATAACAAATTATAATAAAGGATACGAAGGATATGAAGGATAATAATTGATGTCTTTTGCGGATGCTCCGTAGGAAATTTATAGTAGAAAGCTACAGGATAATAATTAGAGGTCTTTTGCGGATGCTCTGTAGGAAATTTATAGTAGAAAAGCTACAGGATAATAATTAGAGGTCTTTTACGGATGCTCTGTAGGAAATTTATAGTAGAAAAGCTACAGGATAATAATTAGAGGTCTTTTGCGGATGCTCTGTAGGAAATTTATAGTAGAAAAGCTACAGGATAATAATTAGAGGACTGCATAGGCAAAGAAGTATTTATTTATTTACTTTGCGGATACCGCTCTGTAGGAAATAATTAATAAATATAAATAAGCAAAGAAAATAGGACTGATAATTGCGCAATTTAGTGTTTTTTTTTTGAAAGCTCAATGTTTATAAAGGCCTTGTGTTTGTAATAAGTGTAGCATTTATGTGCGTGTACTGAATAATTGTGGTTCAAAGAGTGTTCAGAGTGAATGTGTATGAAAAAGTATGACTGAATAAAAATATAAGTCCGGTACAGGAATTGGAATGTGTGATTAGTCGTTGATCATAAAAGGAACACTGTGTGGATGAAATATGAGCCCAATAAATACATAAGAGACAAGATGAATGGAGTAAAGTTGTCCAATAAAGAAAGTTTGTCATTTATATGTTGAATGGATGTTGGAATGAAAGCCTGTCTTGATAAACTTTGGAATAATTAACTTTGTTAAAATATAGAAAACTAAAAATGTTCCAAAATATCAGCCTGTGCTGCATAAATGGTAAGGTGTATATATGCAATGTACAGCAGAGAAAATATATTAGGGCTATTTTCAACCTTCCATCACTATATGGAGACAGAAAAGAGCTGATAATTGCAGGCAGAAAAGGCACCTAATAGATATTCTGGTTGTAAAATGGAGATAAAACCAATGATATATAGATAGAAAGATACATTTAATAGAGTATAAACAAACAACAAGAAAATGAATAAAAACAGTGAGATAATATAGATGTGAAACGAAATTAGGAAAAAAGATATCAAAATGTTAACTCACAACTGGCTGGAAAACATTTAGTCTTGGCTGTTCTTAGTCTAGCAGCTGTTGATTGGAATGGGCTAGAACATAACTCCTAAACTAAACTGTAGCATAGAAATCTATTTGACTTCATGCAGAGAATCTATACATTCAAGAGATATTGTAGGGTGTGTGACCAAGTTAGAGAGACTCAGCTTTGCTGCGTAGACAGAAAGTTAACTCTTAGCTTGTGAAGTTTTTTTTAGACTAGCAGCTGAAAAATATGACAGGCCTCTGAATTACTCAAATCACAGAAGAGAAGTAAACTTCATATGGAGAAGTTGTGAAGTCAAAATAAATATCTCTGCTTAAAGTTTAACCTTTAAAACACAGAGACAAATAACAATAAAGAATTAGAAATTGAAATAAAAAATTAAACAACTGTAAAGCAATTAAAATCAGTTTGAAACATCAAAAAATAGCTAGGAGAAAAATAAAATAATAAATAATAAGAATAAGAATTAAAGCTTTGGGTCCAGTGTATTGCATTAAACTGAAGTCAACTAAGAAATTGGAATTTAAACAAAGGTTGTATATAAGATAAGTGTTGTTACATTACATAAGGTAAAACTCCAGTGGAAAGAGTAAAATCTAGAAGTCCACTGTGTAAAATCTCAAAGAAATGAGAAAGCAAAATAAATACATAAATAATAAAGTGATGTGAATGAACTTTGTGTATTAAAAAGTAAAGGTGAAAGAAATTAGGAAAATTGTTTCAAAATATTGCTGTTGAAGATTAGTGTAGAAGGAAATACATAAAAAAATAAGAGATTCATTTATTCTCTAAATGTATTGATTTATCTAAATTAATGCTGCTAAAATAATTTTTCATTTTTATATGCCAAGTAAAAATGAAGAAATAACCAGTGAAGAAATAAAAACTAAGGACTAGATGAAGACTGATCCTAAAGGTAAATTGATAAACATATAGGAAATGTATTCATGTATGGAGTATAATAATTCATATATTAGAAGAAGATAAGGAAAATGATTTAGAAAGACATTTAGATTAAACGGTTAAAAAATAAAGAAATAAAAAGATAAGAGTAAAAACTAAGAACAGGAAAAATAAAAAGAATAAAGTAAGAGCTATATCCAGAAAGTTTAAAATTCACTGAGAAATATGAGGCAGGCCAGAAAAGCTGAGGCATGCAGAGGAGGGTAAAATGACAGGATCCTTTTTAAAAATACCTCCCTATGTGACCCCAAAGGTCAACTCCCAAAGGTCAACTCCCAAAGGTCAGCTCCCAAAGGTCAGCTCCCAAAGGTCAGCTCCCAAAGGTCAGCTCCAAATACTTTAGATAGAATGTGGATGGTATTTCTCATAGTGAGGCCAGTAGTTATCAAAGCCACAGAAAAATGGAAAGGGAAATTAAAAAGAAAGATTTTGAAATTGGAATATGAAAAGTAAATCTTAAATGTGAAAATATCACATTCATGTGTCTGTTTTCTGTTCTGTCTAGTCCAATATGAGAGAATAACAGTTTCAACATTATTAAATTAAACTATAATGTCTTGATATATACATTTAAAAACCCATGATTATATGTTTTATTTTTGATGTGTTTAAATATGTCTGGAGAACAATGTATATGTTTGTACAACTTTATTGGTGTAAACTTGATCAACCAACAAAAATAAGACAGATAGTGTTTATTATTTTTGCTAGAAAAAGTCTGACTGGAGAGATTGAGTGAGACCTGAGAATGCTCTTAATAGAAACAGATCCTGCGCTCTGTAAGGAGAGAGAGCAGGAGCGGTTAAACCCGGTGTCTCTCATGGTGTCTCTCATGATGTCTCTAGCCAAACACATGGGGCCCCCAAATGTAGAAAACAGAGATAGCTTTTGAGATTAGATATTTTTCTTTTATTTCTTGTTTTATATATACAGTGTAGGCATTGGTTGATCATGGGTACACTGAAAGTTGTCACAGACTAGAATTAAAGAAAATAAAT